>NC_064418.1:1715000-2015000 GCF_023375975.1 Astyanax mexicanus | reverse complement strand
ATTAGCATAGTATCGGGAAGATATCCAATAGAAGTATTGATATTGATGCATCTCTAATAAAATTACATTGATCTACGTCCCAATGTAAAACTAAATTTATCCGAATAGGCTGTTGAAAATGAACTAAAAATATTTTTTTCAAAAACACTACACTTTTCTCGACCTTTTAAATTAAGAACTTTATTTCACCATATTTTATTATTTTCCTTTATTGTGTATTAATTTTCTTAAATCTTTGTTAATTTTAACAGTTTTAAAGCTTTTATTTCTCATGTAAAGTTCTATGTAAATTAACTTGCCTTTCCTTCTCCTGCCTTAAAATGCTTCTTCTTAGGTGGTTGTAAACTAAAATAAAATATTCATCCAGCAATAAAAGGAATTGGGATACTTTTCATGGATTTAGCCAAATCCTGAGTGCTTTTTTGTACCATTTTTAGCTAAATGATAGACCAAAGATTTGGTGCATTAGAGTATTTCTGTAGGAACAGTATAAAAAAGCATTTTTTAATGAATGAATTGGTTTACAAAGTATCTGAAGGTCAAAATTTTAAATTTTTAATTCTTTAAAAGGTAAATGCAAAGCTCTGAATATTCTGAATATATCCTTTCTGTGTTGTTTGGCTGCTGAGTCATACTCATACTCCACACTTCTGAAGTAGCTGTCTCTATTAGCAGCAGATCACAGGTGGATGTGATTTTCAGAGGGAGTATAATTGGCCCTGCTGTCTGTGGGTGATTTGAGTGTGACGTGAACCAGCTGTTAGCACTCAGTTAGCGCTGGGGTTCACGTGACCCTGAAGAAAAGCTTGTGGCACAGTGTGATGGGGTCTTAGCTAGTGTTCGGGAAAAAACATTAAAAAAATGTATTAGTTAAAATTGCCATGTGAATAGAAAAACTTCTAATGTGGCCAAAATAAATCTCCACTCTTCCTCCAGACTCTGCTCCATTGATTTCAAATAAAAATGTAAAATTTACTGATGATCCGTGATGGTTTGGAGAGTTAAGTCATCTGCTGGTGTTGGTCCACTATGTTGCAAATTCAAAAGAGAAAAAAATATAGCAAATATAGCAAATATACATATATATTAAAATATACTTAGTTACTTTATTGTTCTTTACAGTTATTTTAGCTTTTAGTTTTGGCACAGTTTTTCTCTGTTTCTTTTCTCTCTGTCGAATTTGCTAACATACACTTTTTCCTTTTGATGTTTTGATGGAGGATTTTTTTTATTTTTGTGTGAAAAAAATTGGCACAAAATTAACTCCATTACCGTGCAACATCACAGCAACCACCTGGGATATTAAACTCCCCAATCCCCACCTAAGAACAACAAACACCATAGGAACCACCTGAGATTAGTGACCACCTAGGAACACCAAAGCAACATCATAGCAACTACTTGGAGGAAAAAACACCATGTCAACTACCTGGGATACTGATGGACTGTTCTGTGTTTTCCTTCAGAAAATGCAGCTTTCCAGTTTATTTAGGAAGTGTATATTGGTGACCACCTAGGAACACCAAAGCAACAACATAGCAACCACCTGGGATATTAGTGACCACCAAGGAACACCAAAGCAGCATCATAGCAACTACTTGGGGGAAAAACACCATATCAACCACTTGTAATACTGATAGACTGTTCTGTGTTTTCCTTCAGAAAATGCAATTTTCTCTTTTATTTAGGAAGTGTATATTAGTGACCACCTAGGAACACCAAAGCAGCATCATAGCAACCACTGAAGAATTAAAACACCATAACAACCACCTGAGATACCCCAGTAACCAGTGGAAACCTTATTTTTTCTTCTGCAAATGCAGTTTTCTGGTTTATTTAGGATGTGTAAGTAACAGGGGGGTTGTCTGGGATCACTAGTGTCCTCGGTCGGTGTGTCCGCAGTGAGGACAGTGTTAAATAAAAGGGAAAATCAGGGGGAAACAGAGAGGAAGACTGTGAGGTCTGCTGCATTGCACCTGTTTAAACAGCAGCTGGAACAGAGGAAATTGGAGGAAAGAGCCGGAAAACTGTGTGATTTAACCGGATCCGGGAAATAAAAGCTTTATTAATAAGAGGAATGAGAAACACTCCGCGTCGCAGTTTCTCCCTCCTCCAGAAACGAGGACAGCGTCGTGTGGATTTCCAGATCACTACACACACACACACACACACACAGAGAGAAACAGAGAGAGCATTCAGAAGGATAAACCCGAGAAAACACACCGACTCCTACCTCTATGGCGGTCCTGCAGCGCGCGGACACAGCGGCGGAGAGCGGCGGCGGCGCGCGCGCTGAGTCTGCGGAGGGGAAGTCCTGTCGGTGTTTAACAGCAGAAGGATGGTGAAGGTAAACGCGGGGGCGGGGCCTGGGCAGCCCGGGGGGCGTGGTCTGTGTTACGTGATGGCTGTGGTGACAGCTGGAATTCCTCACACATCTGGATTAAAGGGGTAAATCCTATATAGCACTTTTTTAAACAAAGTGCAACCAAACAGACATATATCGTGCAATATAGTAATGCTAATCTTAAATGTGTTATAAAAATATAAAATCAAATTTTATATTTGTAAAAAAAAAAAAATAATAATAATAATATTTAATATTTAATATTTAATATATATATATACACTTTTTGTTCCTACATCAAATGATTATCTAAATGTATGTTTTCATTTTTAATTTTTAATTTTATTTTTATTACAAAAAAGATGCATCAGTTTTTTGTTTTTTTTTTGTTTACCTTGAACTTCTTTTACTCTATGTACATCATTATTGTAAGTCACTTTGGACAAAAGCTCATTTGGTCTGCCAAATGTAATGTAATGTGATATAATGTAATGTAATGTTTCTATGCACCCTGAATTTTGTGTGACCATGTCATGTCAGGAACATATGAAGTTAATTTTGTGGCAAAAGTTTTACGCGAAATAATTAAGCATGCAATCAATATTTTAAGAATCACAAAAAAGTGTATGTTGCAAATTTAAAAAATAATTTCTTGGTTACCTTATTATTCTTCGCAGTTATTTGAAAATATTATATTTCAGTTTGCTCGTTTGCCTCTGTTTCTGAGTTTTTTAGGTCAATTTTAGAAGAGTTTGAGAAACGCAAGGCTCCAGGTGGTCCAGTGCTCTAAAGCTCTGCCACTATGCTCGAGAGATTGCTGGTTCAAATCCCGGTCATGCAGCTTGTCATCAGCTGACAGAGCCCTGAGAGAGCACAGTTGGTCTTGCTCTCTCTGGGTGGGTACAGTACAGTAGATGGCGCTCTCTCTCTTTCCCCTCATCACTCCTAGGGTGATGTGGATCAGCACAAGGCTGCGTCTGTGAGCTGATGTATCAGAACCCAGGCGCTGTGCTTTCCTCCGAGTGCGCTGTGATGCTACTGTGGATATGATATGTGTGTGAGACAATTGGCCAGAAAAAATACAAGATATTTCTAGGACAGCTTTTCCTTATCTTTGAAACACTGCAAAGTTCAGAAATGCCTTAACCCTGTATGAGGCACAAAAATGAGTACATGCCTTTATTACATCAAGGATAGACTATTGAACTGCGCTACTGTCAAAATGTTCCAGCAAAAAAACACCCCTGCACTTTTTCTTTTATTAACTTAGGATTTTATTGGATTTTAAAGACAATATGAACACAAGATATGAATTGTTTTGTTCATGCCTGCAACACATTAAAAAGTAGATGGGATAGGGGAAATTTGGTCTGGTAATGAGGTGCAAAATTATATTAAATGTAATGTAATTTCAAACAAGTCATGTCAACAGGTAATAATAAAATAATTTTATTTGATTGAATGCAAAAGTACCGCCTTTGAGGAGCAGAAGATGTTCAGTTTGTAACAAACGCATTATAAAAGTGTTGTGAATACTTTACTTTACTATCTCAACATTTTTTGTTGATTAAATGTGTTGCAGGCTTGAAATACAGAAATATAATAATGGTATTGTATACAATTTTATTTTAACTGCATTTAAATAGAAGCTATTTGGTTTTGAACATTATGAGAGCTAAAATTAAAAATTAATTACAATATTTATTTATGTTCTATGTGCTGTAATAATTAAATTATCTATTACTATATGTATTATATTTGGTCAAATATAGAGTTGGGGTCAGAAGTTAAGGCTACATGAGCTCCTCATGGACAAGAACATTTTTTAACATTTAGCTTTCAGTAAATTTCTTTACATTTCTGTACTTTTCTGAGGAAAGAAGAATAAACAATACACATGACATTTTAAATTTAAACATTTTATTTTTAGACATTTTCCTGAAATAAACACAGGATAAAAAATATTTATGTTGGGTTTTATACATGTAGTTGTAGGTTTTAGTATAACACCCTTCCATAATATAACAGTCCAACAATAAAAAAAGAGAGTACTGCATTTTTGATTATTAGAATATTCATAAAAAAAAAATAATGTCATCTTTTCTGCTTTAAAAATGAACAAACAAAAAATATGTAATTGAAAAGCCCCCATCCATAACATTAACAGTCATGGAAAAGCTTCTTCACCATTTTCACCAGAACTGTCTGGTGTGTTTGTACTCCCAGATGTAAGATGCACGTTGCTATGGTGGCACGAGGTTCTCTTTCAATTTTAACAAAATAGATGTACTACCAAAGTTCTGGCATGTTACTGATACAGAAGATAACTGTGTAAGATGTGCGGTAAATGGAGAACTTTTGCTTTATTCAGTCTTTTTTGTCCCAGAGTTTGACGAATGCACAACCGGCTCAACTGTGAAAGAGATCGAGTTCCTGCAACACAAAAATCAACAAATGGGTTAAAATGGCTTATAATTTAAAGCTTTGGTTCATTCAGTATTTAGACTACTTCAACAAATATCTCTGGAAAAAATAAGAGACCACTTAAAAATGATGAAAATATGAATATAATCAAGAGGAAGATGGATGATCACAAACCATCAAACCACCAAACTGAACTGCTTGAATTTTTGCACAAGGAGTAAAGCAGCATAAAGTTATCCAAAAGCAGTGTGTAAGACTGGTGGAGGAGAACATGATGCCAAGATGCATGAAAAAAAACTGTGATTAAAAACTGTGATTGGGTTATTCCTACAAATATTGATTTCTGAACTCTTAAAACTTTATGAATATGAACTTGTTTTCTTTGCATTATTTGAGGTCTGAAAGCTCTGCATCTTTTTTTTATTTCAGTCATTTCTCATTTTCTGCAAATAAATGCTCTAAATGACAATATTTTGATTTGGAATTTGGGAGAAATGTTGTCTGTAGTTTATAGAATAAAACAACAATGTTCATTTTACTCAAACATAAACCTATAAATAGCAAAATTAGAGAAACTGAATATCCTCTTACCTGCTGTCTGCAGTAGATGTTTGATATGGTTGTCTGTAGTCAGGTCCAGAGGTGTCCGGCCCTCAGAATTCCTACATTTCCGATCAGCCCCATGCTCCAATAACAGCTCCACCTCTTTAGCTCCGCCCACTCTGACAGCAGCATGCAGAGGTGTGTCACAGCCACGCCCACAATGCACATCAGCGCCTAAACACATATACAACACTAGTTAATACATGCAGAATACATATAGTACACTCTAAACCTATACACATAGTTACATTATTTTACAAGCCATTAGATCACTTTTTACACTATTATTCTTACACTTAAACTCATTCGGGCTGTTTGTTCACATTATCAGGCTGAATTGACTGAAATCAGATTTTTTGCTTAATGTAGCTCAGATCTGATTTTTTTCATAGCTGTGTGAACGTGCCAAATTTTTTCAAATCAGATTTGAGTCACTTTCATATGTAGTCCTAAATTGGATACGTATCCAATCCATTGACATGTGACATGAATGTAAACGAACAAATCAATCAGAATTCATGCGTCTTTATGGTTTTACGCATTAGCATTAGTGCTACGTGCTTCTCTCTCGTACCCACACTGCATCTCTTGGTGCAGCTGTGCAGCTATAGCTGCTAAAGAAACAGCAAAAGCAAACCGCCTGTCCTTTTTTCAGCTCCTGGACCTGAGCATGAACTTCAGAGCAGCTGTTTACTCTCCACTCCAGCAAAAGATGCTCCACATATGAGCTGCTAACTCATCCAGTTCCCTTTATAAAGCTACGAGTCTCTCCTCTCTCTAATATGAGGGTTTTAGTTGTTGGTGAAGAAGGAGGCGTTTACACAGGTATCAATGTGCAGCATGTGAGACGTTTCAGGGACCTGTATATATGTGTGTGTGTGTGTGTGTGTGTGTGTGTACTGACCTAATAGGAGAAGTCTCTGGACAGACTCGGTGCTCCGGGCCTCACAAGCACAGTACAGGGGTGTTCCGTCTCCAGCCACCACCATATTAGCATTCACTCCATGAGACAGCAGCAGCTCCACACACTCTGTGTGATCTGAAATTCACGAGCACACTGTTATATAAGCCTGCAGAACATTTTCACATCATCTGTGTCAGTGATCACTAACTGTGCTTTGATTTTAAACCATATTCACCACTATATTCACTGAGCTAGTGAACATTCACAAGCTGTAAAAACAAAATGAACTGCTTGAATTTTTTTTTGAAGCATAAAGTTTTCCAAAAGCAGTGTGTAAGACTGGTGGAGGAGAACATGATGCCAAGATGCATGAAAAATGTGATTAAAAACAGTGTTATTACACCAAATACTGATTTCTGAACTCTTAAAACTTGTTTGTTTTCTTTGCATTATTTGAGGCCTATTTTCTGCAAATAATAATAAATGCTCTAAATTACCATATTTTTATTTGGAATTTGGAAGAAATGTTGTCTGTAGCTAATTATTGCAGTCAACTCCCAAAATTGAGGAAATTGAGTGTTTTATGTGAATATTTGCATTATATATTTTTAAAGGCATTACAGACCTTTGACTAGTAGCGTGCATGGGGTTAATAAATAAAGAATACCGGTATATAAACCTACTTCTCTTTGCTGCTGCATGGATAGGTGAGTTGAGCAGGTGGGCTGGGTGGTGGGCGGAGCTGTGCTTCAGTAGGACTCTGAGGAGAGCTGGGTTCCCACTGTAGCATGCATTAAGAAGGGGCGTGGCTCCATCAGCTGATACAGCACTGGCCTGAGAAAGTATATACAGTATATATAGACTTAAATAAGAACTGATTCACATATAAATAAAGATGTTACACTATCAGAACATACATTAGCTCCATGATCCAGCAGAAGTTTGGCACAGGCCAGATGTCCACCTAGACACGCCTCATGCAGCGGAGTGACTCCATTCAGTGTGACCATATCTGCATGCAGCCCCTGTATAAACACAATATATAATAAATACACAACTACTCAGATATACACCAAACATGCATATATGTATATATTCCTGACACAACGAGATACGACATGCCCTCCATCACTGTGTGACTGAACTGAATAAGAATAGAATTGAAGATCTGACTGGTTCTACAGAGGGATGCTGCCAGATTTATCATTTAAAATATAAGTTGGATGATTTTGTTGATGTTCTTCACATGCCTGGTCCTTAAAATCAACATGAAATGTAAAAATAATATAGTATAAAAAAAATGAAATAGCTGAAAATGGCAATTCTGGGGTCCTAGCAGTTCAATGGCACAATGGCATCTAATACACATGAATAAATGAATGAATACATGAACGCCTTTATTGTCACACAGTCACACGTACTTGCAAAATTAATATTAATTAAGTAAATACTAATCAAGTGCCCTTTTTTGACACTTTACATGTAGGTTTAAGCTCTGATTTAAGCATTTAAGCTCTGATTTAAAATAATTTTATGTTTTTTAGATTTGATTAATCTATCTTCTGTTGACAAAGTAGTCATTCTCAAAAAGATGAATTATTTAAGCCTCACAGCATGTGTTGGATGTTGGGAGTGTCTTTAGAATGATAATGCTGTTGATACCCTTCATAATTCAGTGTGTATTAAACTTCTGTGGGAATTAGCTAATTATAAGGCTAATCAAAGCTGAATTATGATTGGTTGTTGTATTTTAAAACGTGACATCATCATTAAACCTTACATTTTTTGTGGTGTAAAATATTTAGAATGCTGTAGCACCATCTAGTGGTGCAGTTACACAACAAGCTTAACACCATTGTTAATTTGATCACTTTAAAATTATTAGACTCTTGATTTAAATTTTAGGCAAGATTCTACTGTGTAACCCACATGTTTAAAATGTGTGTAATTTGGAATTTAATTCAACATATAAAGCAGGAATTAGCGGTATAGACCAAAATGTGGATTTTTTTTTTTTTTTGCTGACCTCACTTTCATGGGTATCTTGTATAGTATGAGTTATGGTTTGGGCTTCACAATTAGTTTTAGCAGTGCACATTAATATTCACTTTTTTTTGGAGAATAACCCTTAAAAGTAGTTTAAAGTCTATAAAATAATGTGCCTCTTTTAGTACCTGAGAGAGGAGTCTCCTCAGTGGGAGCAGACGACCTTGCAGAGCTGCATCGTGCAGAGGAGTTCTGTCTGCCCATAGACCTGAAACACACACACACACACACACACACACACACACACACACACACACACACACACACACACACACACACACACACACACACTTTATCACAAACTGAGGCCATGAGCAGCACATCCCCCAGCTCTTATAAATGGTGCCATTATTATTGACCCCTATAAACACTAATTCTAAAATCCTTTAAAAACGTTCAAAGATCCAAAAATGCTAAAATAACTTTTCAGGAACATTAACCAGAGCGACATCATTCATTCAGTGAATTACATAAATAAAATAAGTCATATATTCACAGCAACAAGACCAGGCAATTCAACCAGCATGACACTCTAAATGCTAAAAATGTACTAAAGTATGTTTGAAAAAAATATATATTTTAGAAGTATATTGAATTACATTAAACTAAAAGTGTAGTTTTTTCCCAAATACACTATATTGTACTTAAAAAAAGTATGATCAAAGATTACTTTTAAACATTTGATGAAAGCATAATATTAATGCACTTTTTAATATATTTTAAGTAAGTACATAAATCTCCTAGTATATTTACAGCATACTGAGCTGGATTAACAAAACTCTCTCCTAGATGACCTGAAAGTGTATGTCAGAAGAAATACATTGATATGATTGAGTTAAGTTAGATAAGAATCTATTTACTGCACAATTAATTTAAAATATCCTATTTTTATTGTAAAATCTTCTATATTTTTGCCTCCTTTTTAAAAAAAAAACAAATTTAGGCCTATATTTAGACTAGATTTCTCTATCAATGGAAAATCTATATTAGTAAAAATGTAATATATTGTGTAGTTCAAGACTAGGACTAGGAATATTTCCCTTAGGTTAAGACAGGTAGTAGATAGGTTTAATAAAAGCTGAACTCACCAGCCATGAGTGTGTTGCACACCTGACCTCCATACAGCCGAAGATCTCGCTTCCACATCTGATCCCACACACACACCTCAGCACACACACCGCTCATCCTCCAGCTCCTCAGATTCTCACTCTGATTAAAATAAAGACTGAACTGTGCAGAGCAGCCTGTAGAAAATATATGGCCTTCACACACACACACACACACTCACACCTCAACAGTACACACACAACTGTACCGCCCACTACTTATCATGCAGATACAACCCCCCCCCAACTAGGAGTGAAGATCTTCTGCATGACAATGGGCCATAAGCATGTGTGAGACAGACACACAGTTTCTGCACTTAAACACACCCTTAAAAACTACATGCAACATTCTGTACAACCTTAAAATTAAAATAAAAGTTATTTTAACACACCCTAAAACTACCTAAAACATTCTGTACAATGCTAAAATCTCCTTTAACACACCCTAAACACTATATGAAACATTCTGTTCAATGTTAAAATGTTTAAATTAAAATTATTTAACACACACTAAACACTACCTAAAACATTCTGTACAATGTTAAAATGTTAAAATTAAAATAAAAGTTATTTTAACACACCCTGAACACTATATAAAACATTTAGTACAATGTTAAAGTTAAAAGCTCTTTTAACACACCCTAAACACTACCTAAAACATTCTATACAATGTTAAAATTAAAATAAAAGTTATTTTAACACACCCTAAACACTACCTAAAACATTCTGTACAATGTTAAAATGTTAAAATTAAAATAAAAGTTATTTTAACACACCCTAAACACTACCTAAAACATTCTGTACAATGTTAAAATGTTAAAATTAAAATAAAAGTTATTTTAACACACCCTAAACACTACCTAAAACATTCTGTACAATGTTAAAATGTTAAAATTAAAATAAAAGTTATTTTAACACACCCTAAACACTACCTAAAACATTCTGTACAATGTTAAAATGTTAAAATTCAAATGAAAGTTATTTTAACACACCCTGAACACTATATAAAACATTTAGTACAATGTTAAAGTTAAAAGCTCTTTTAACACACCCTAAACACTACCTAAAACATTCTGTACAATGTTAAAAAGGTAAAATAAAATAATAGTCATTTAACACACCCCAAACACTACATAAAACATTTAGTACAATGTTACAATTAAAATAAAAGTTATTTTAACACACCCTAACTAACTTTTAAGGGTTCTTCAATGTAAAACTGTAAGAAGAACCAGTAACACTTTACAACCCTTACAACAGAATCTCAATGAATTATTTATTAACTCTCAATTCATCATTATTTACATTCCTAAACATGCTATTAAAATGTAGTAATATTTAATAATAAAAATAGTACCTTAATTATTACTATTACTAATTATAATTAAGTACTGTTAATTGTAACCCTTATTGTAAAGTTTTACAGAGGAACCCTTTAAAACCAAAAATTCCAAAGAAAAGGTGGGACGCTGTGCAAAATGTGAATAAATGTGAACAGAAATAGAATTCAATGATTTGCAAACATTAATGGCCCATATTTCATTAAATATACACTGTCTGGCCAAAACAAAGTCGCCACTAATTATTATCACATCAGGGTTCTACTTTTTTACTGTTTTTATTAAAAGAAAAATTCACACTGTTCTCATTTCCCATTAAATACTTACTAGAGACAGATTATATCTGTCCAGTATCATTTATTTTACTTTAATCCTGGATATATGGAGATAAGACATTCTGGATCATTGACTTCTGTTACAAATATGATAAAATACATAAAAAACATATCATATCATATCGTATGCAATAATACATTTTTACATTTAAATTTTCATTTTGTTGCAGTTACAGTGTATTATTGATATATATATATATATATATATATATTTAATTCAGTGTTTTTTTATATTGCCAAGAGTATCACTATCACAACAAAAAAATACCATGAAATATTGTGATATTACTATAGGGCCATATCGCCCACACCTAGTTTTATTTATTACATTTTATATTTATATATAAAAAAAAGAATAATTTGTGGTTGACCACATCAGAGCATTTACATTTTTTTTCTTGCATTTTTAAATATAAATCTAAAAGCAGGAGGGAACAGAAAAGCTTATAGTGATTCAGTGCTGGCAGTATGCAGGAATGGGAAAGGTCCAGTCTTACAGAAAGTGTAAAGCATGTGTGAAAACAGTTGAGTAAACGTGAGAACAGGCCGTTAACAAGAGCTCCTGTGTGTTTAGCCTTGACTGAAGGAATGTCTGTGTTATCTGTGCTGTTTTGGCTCCAGCAGAAACCTCAGATAACAAACATTACATTACACCATAAACAAAGTCCTACTTTAATATAATTCTCTACTGTATAGATGTATATACAGCTCGTTAAAAATCAAAAGATCAATTCAGTTTCTGAATCAGTTTCTCTGATTTTGTTATTTATAGGTTTATGTTTGAGTAAAATGAACATTGTTGTTTTATTCTATAAACTACAGACAACATTTCTCCCAAATTCCAAATAAAAATATTCTCATTTAGAGCATTTATTTACAGAAAATAAGGATAAAAAAACACAAAAAAAGATGCAGAGCTTTCAGACCTCAAATAATGCAAAGAAAACAAGTTCATATTCATAAAGTTTTAAGAGCTCAGAAATAATTTGTAATAACAGTTTTTTCATGCATCTTGGCATCATGTTCTCCTCCACCAGTCTTACACACTGCTTTTGGATAACTTTATGCTGCTTTACTCCTGGTGCAAAAATTCAAGCAGTTCAGTTTGATTTAACACTTGTGTGTTATTTGTAATTATTTAAGCAAAAATATAAAACATTACAAAATTAAACAAAATAAACACGACACTTCAATACAGATAAACATTTTTGCTCAATATCATTTAAATTCCTTTAAGAAAGAATGAGCATGTTTCAGGTATTAAAATATTACAAACTATACAGTTAATAAATGCAAAATAGTACCAGCAGCAATGCAAACGTATAAAAGAGATCCCGGGTACTTTCTATTTAAATAAATAGATTAAAAAAGAAGCCCTTCTCACAAAAAGGTTTTTATCTGATAACAGTGAAAAGCTTAAAAAAATGTAAAAAAAAAAAAAAAAAAACAACAAATACCCAAAAAAAAAATCCAACAGCTTTACAGTGTACAGTGTTTAATTCTCCACCAGCAGAGGGCAGAATTCTCAAGCTCACAGAAGTTTCACAGGAGTTTAATTCACTGGAATGTAAACTTTTATTATATTATTTCTTTAAAATCTGTAAAACAAAAAAAAAAGTTAAAAAAATTATAATAATAACCATATAATAATAATCTCTTTAATATATATTAGCAAATATAAAATAAGCAGCAGTGCCAGAATCTCATAATTAGTCTTAAATTATAGTTATTCTGGCAACTGCATGTTAATCAGGATGTGGATCTTTAGATTTCCCCTTTTTAAAGCTCTTCCTCCAGCAGCTGTCTGGACCCGACGCATCTATCGCAGCGTCCATGAGGTGAACGGGGTGGAGCCACTGCAGAAACAGCAGGAAAAGGAAGTTGATGACGGCCATAAAGGAGAAGATGGACCCGGCAACTGCACCACAGTGGCTGCGCAGCCTCTGCAGACGGGCAGGCAACGTCAAGACGGGCTGCTGGCACGCCTGATCATAAACCTACAGAAACAAACAAAATTCAACTTTAATAACTTTATATAACATTAACATCATTAAAACAACATTAAAATAATTTATAATGACACAGGTGGGCTGTTTCTTCCCCATACTCCCTATACTCCCCATGCAGACATATTCGCTTTCTTACACCCTGCAAACAGTCTATTTTTATTTATTGCACCTGCACACCTTCACATCGTAAATGCACAAGTTAGTTTTCTCTGTTGAGAAGCGCAGAAGCACTGCACCATTAAAATAGCAATCCGCCAAAGTCAGAGCTCACCTGGCTCTTAAAGGGAATAAAGAGCAAGTGATATGCTGATATCTTTATTTAACTTTAACGTAACTTTATTTAAAAAATGATTTTAGTTTGGATTTTGTCAGTCTTTGCTTTTATTTTTGTGTTTTTGTGGATTTTCTGTGGAATTTGCTGATAAATCCTTCTTGAATCTCTCGTTTGCTCCTGCTTCATTTTTTTTGCATTGGGTTTTGGCACAGTTTTTAAAGGTGGGCGGGGCTTAAACGTCTTAAATCTCCATTATTCACCTGAATCCTTGTTTGAGACCAACCAAAAAATAAAAGCAAAGACATGCAAAATCCAAACTGAAATATATATATATTTTTTTATTATAAAGCAACGTAAAATAAAGTAAAAAAATCAATCCCTTTAAGAGGCAGGTGAGCTCTGACTTTGGGGGATTGTTATTTTAATGGTGCAGTGTTTCTGCGCTTCTTAACACAGGAAACTGGCCTGTGCGTTTACAATGTGGTACAAGGTATGCAGGTGCAATTAATGAAAAAAGAATTTGCAACGTATATTCTTTCCTATTGATTCTTAAAAATTTGATTGCAGATTTTATTTTTTTTGCTTTAAACTCTGGCACAAAATTCACTTCACAGAAACGAACATTACTGTAGTGAAATGATCTGCTGATCTTTACGCTCCGCAAAGTTTTTTCAAAACTCTCCCACCTTCTCTGTGCGTTCAGCGATGTTCCTCCAGGTGTAGAGGTTCTGAACTTGGCGGTGGATGGCTGCTGGAGGCGGTACGCTGCCCGAGCGCTGCCTGGAGATTACTGACTCCAGTCCTGCACAGAGAGAGCTCACCGTGGGCTCACACAGAGTCACCAGCTCATCCGGAAGAACCTCAGGTATACCTCCCACACGAGTGCTCACTACCTACACACACACACACACACACACAGATCTACAGGTCTTAGCACCACAAACACACAACGTGTAGTGTTTAAATGTACTATAATATATTTACTACTGTCAACATGATGATGACACTTTATTTTTAACATTTAACAGTAACACAACCCCACACACACACACACAGTCACCAACACACACCTGAAGACCACAGCAGGCTCCCTCCACTATGGCCATGCAGAAAGCTTCAGTCAGTGAAGTGTTGAGGAAGATGTGACCCTGAACGAGAACGTCTCTCACGTCCTTATGATCGAGAGCCCCCAGCAGACGCACCCTACAGACATTTAACATCAGATCCAGAATCAGTAACATCACAGCAGCAGATACTTCTAAACTATTACCTCTTATCTGTCTCAGAAATGAGAATATCAACTTATAACACAACATTTAAAGTTAATCAATAACTTTCATATTGCCTATTATATTTTTCTTAACCTGTATGCTGACTTTGTTTTAAAACACTATAATATATATTTTTTATGTTTTATTTATGTAGAACATAAAATAAAAAATAATTCCAGTTCCAATATCTAAATATTCCTAATATTTGCCAGTTAAAAGGGTCTAGCATACAAAAGTCTTAAAGTAGGCACTGGAATAAGTAAAATATTAGCCCGGAATAAGTGAAAAGAAATTTATACTAAATGATGATTAATTTGTTTTAGGACTTTGTTTCCTCTAACGTTAGGATTTTTTTTTTTAAAGAAGTGGCAGAAATTTACCTTTTCTATTTAAACTCATGAGACTTGAGTAGCACTGCTGAGGTAAATGTATGACTGAAGTTGCTATGCTTAAGTAAATTTATGGGCAAAACTGCACTGCTGAGGTAAATGTATAACTAAAATTGCATTGCCGATAAAAGTTATGACTAAAATTGCAAAAATGTGTTCATTATTGTTTTAAAATTATGTGATTTTTTTTTTAACAAGACAACCTTTTTGGCAGCTTCATTTATTCATTAGTTAATATTGTATCCGAGTTATTTTTGAGATAATTTGAACAAAATGAGTTATCGAAACAGATCTATTCTTACCGGTCATGTAGCTGATACTTCTCTCTAACCTCCTCCAGAACGATTCTCTTCGGACCTTCTCCGCCAATCAGAAAGCAAAGATCCGGATGTTTGGCACACAACTCTGGGATGATTCCACCAAGCAGATCTATTCCTGAAAATAAGAGAAATGCTAATTATTCTAAACAATCTGAATGAATAAACTTAGAGTTCTGATTAAACATTCACACTCCGTCCTACCTTTCCTGTACACCAGGCGGCTCACTACAACGATGGTGATCTTGCTGTCGTCACGGGAACCGGGGTCGGGGGTGAAGTCGGTGGGGTCCACAGCGTTGGGGATCACAGAGACGATGTCGGGGTTTAGAGCAGCTCTCAGAACAGTGTTCTCTTTACTGGTGTACGACACACACACGATGTGATTGGTGTCACACAGCGTTACAGTCAGCAGTTTGTTGGTTAGCACTGAGCTCAGATCAGCGAACCCGAAGAGCGAGTGATCAGTGAACACCGTGTTGAGGCCCATGGTCTTGGCGTGGAACAAAGCATCATGGGCCATGGCCGAGAAGGAGCTGTGGGCGTGTACCACAGTGATGTGCTCGCGTACGAACACACACCTGAGCAGAGGTAAGCTGTGGAAGCAGGAGGTGGCTGTGGACTGGTTATACATCACCTACAGAAAAGAGAGAAACAGAGGACAGTCACTTTCATTTTAGGGTTTTTTTTTATCCTTAAAAGAAAATAAATTCACCTTAACATATTCACACACATTTCTTACACACACTATATATGGCCAAAAGACAAAAAAAAAAAAACAACAACTATGGAGTGAATTTAGTGTCAAACGTTTTACGCAAAAAATTAAATTCGCAATAAAAATTTGAGAATCAAAAGAAAAAAGAAAAAAAAGTGTATGTTGCAAATTCAAAAAATAAAAAAAATTAGCAAATATATATTTTTTTAAATATACTTGGTTACTTAATTATTCTTTGCACTTATTTTCACTTATATTTAAGTTTGGATTTTGCCAGTCTTTGCTCTTATTTTTTATGTTTTTGTGGATTTTCTGCGGATTTTACCCTTGAATCTCCATTGGTTGGTCTCAGACTAGGGTATAGAGTCCAAAATCAGATGACCAATGGAGATTCAAGGGTAACGCCTTCTTCTAAGCCCCGCCCACCCGTGAAAACTGTGCCTAATCTAAAAAAAAGAAATGCAGAAAATGAAGCAGAAGCAAAAGAGAGATTCCAGGATAAAAAGTCTTTAGCAGCAGTATATTTTAGCAGCAACTATATTTAAAAATATATATTTGCTATATTCTTTTTTTTTGCATTAAACTTTTGGCACAAAATTCACTTCATTAAATACCTGCTTATTCATTTCTCCTTTCAAAAAATCAAATTAATATGGGAGGTTTTATACCCCTCTACCCCTTACCTGAAATAAGGAATAGTGATAATAGCATTATATTTGTCTAGAAGAGTCGTATTTAATTGGCAATGCTTCACTACTAAAGGGATTAGATAAACTGTGAGTTTGTACATCTCTGTCAAAAATAGGTGCAATTTAAAGTATCAGGATGCATTCTTTAGAGTGGGTGACATATATTATATATATATATTGTACAATATAAATACTAATATGTCCTCAGCTTCACTGAAGCTCAGCCACACACCTGCAGTGGGAGGTAATAGACCTTCAGGCCGTTGGTGAGGTAGCGAACTCCACGCCGGTCTCCGTACGCATGCGTAGCGATCACCACCTTGTGCCCCCTCTCTAAGAGACACTGTGAGAGCTGGTAGATGTGGCTCTCGACTCCGCCCATGTTGGGGTAGAAGAAGTCAGACACCATACAGATACTGTGCTTCTTCTGGGAGGAACGTCTGGCCGTGCCGGAGGGCAGCAGACTGGCAGGACTGTGTGGGGCGGGAGGATGAGCGTCAGGCTGGCAGGAAGCAGCCGCCTGTTTATCTCCTCTTCTTCTTCTTGACTTCATGTTCACATCCAGTTTAGACCTACAAAAAAAAAAAAATGGCGATAATTTAAGCAAGGCGATACACTGTGATTGATTAAATACATTTATTTAATGCATCGTAGTTCAAAAAACGACCTATTATATTTATAAAATCTAAAAAAAAAAAAAAGTTTATTTTTTTAGTCCAATAAAAACAGTGGGATCTAATGAGTAAAAAAAATCTCAATATTTCAATATATCAATTGTTTTATACACCTCTAATAATTAAATATTAAAATATGTACTGTCATTTACTCATTTAATTTTCTCTACTCAATCTGTAGTTCAGAACACTGGATATTAATTGGATAGTAATTGAGAGTAATTGATACTCATGATATCCTTTGCAAAAATATATACATAGTAAATCTGACTTTAATCCGGTAGCAATGTCAAACGTGGCTTTTGTGTGACAGTGAAAAATATAGTATTACAAATTGCAATACTTTGAAAAATTGGAAATATTTGCATTTAAGAATACATAACTATATACTTTAACATGCTTAAATGTCATTTAAAAAAGCACAGTTGTGTTGACTACATTTCTTGAATGTTTTAAAAATATATACTAATTGCATCCTGTTACTACACTACTAAACTAGATACACCGATCAAATATAACATTATGGCCATCTCTTTGTTTCTAC
Source organism: Astyanax mexicanus (assembly GCF_023375975.1). Lineage (NCBI taxonomy): Eukaryota > Metazoa > Chordata > Actinopteri > Characiformes > Acestrorhamphidae > Astyanax > Astyanax mexicanus. Next base: position 1,997,013 of record NC_064418.1, on the reverse strand, counting down.
ACCTATGATATTTATATTTTTTTTTATATATTATTCACCAATACCAGAATGATAAGATTTTTTAACATAATATAAAAGTTTACTTAAAAAACGCTATAGGCTGTAAATATTGCATAGTCGTTTAGACTTATTCATTTAACTTTAGCTTTTTAGCATATTCTCCTCCACCAGTCTTACACACTGCTTTTGGAGAACTTTATGTCACTTGTGCAAAAAATCAGTTTGTAATATATTATATCATTTATATAACAGTAATTTTGAATCAGAAGATGAAATACCTGTTTATTGTAAATCCATATAGAGTTAATCCTGTCAGTCAGATTTCCTGTTTCTGTAATATAGCTTTACTTAACCCCCCAAATCAAACAGGAATAACTATTATATTCATATTCATACAACTGAACTCCGGGTGAAAAGAATATTATAAATTAAAATGTATGTAAAGAGTGAGTTTTATAGTTTAATCAATAGGTTAATATTAAGATTTACAGAGTAAGTTAGAGTTAGCTGTGTTGAGCTAACAGCTCGATGGCTATGATATGTATAATATAAATACCTGCAGTCAGACTCCGGCAGCTAAACAGTTGATATCACAGCCTCTGTGTGAAAGTTTAATAAAGTACAGCTTCATATCTACCTGTTTTATTAAGAGACAGACTGAAATAACTACATATTTCTGTTATAAATCACAGAACTCTTGAGTTAGCACATCTGCTACTGAGCCAGTACACAGTCTTCTTCGACTGCTGCCGGTCTCCAGCAGCACAAAACTGCACACCGCCACCTACCGACCGCACTGAGCTACCACTGCCCATAGACATCATATACAAAGACCACGCGTTGATTGGCCGCCATATTGGATGGGTCATTCATGCGCCCCAGAAAAATAATTTTCTCACTAAGGAAAGTGTTTTTCCCGATTTCCACACGGTTTGATTTGTTACAAACAGCAGAGATGTAGCAATGATACAGGACGCTGTATAAACGAATTCATTTAATATTTTAATGAAGAAACACGTTTTATATAGTTAATGTGTGTATATACGTATATATAAATATAAAATTAATTATTTATACACTTGTTAATATGCCATATCACATGTATACAGAGTTGCGATTATTATAGTTGTATTAAACACCTTCCTCAGTGTAAATTAATGCACTGGGTCGCGTGGTTGACTCCTCCAATATGGCGGCCACGCTACACGCCAGGAGGAGGGTACGGCGCGAGACCGGGCTCCAGCTCTCGTATGTCATAATAAAGGTCCTCCGTAATTAAAAGGCTCGTGGATGTCATAAAATTTAAATTATAATAAAATGTCATCTTAAAAATGAAGAAAGTTACCTACCGACTTGTTTAGTATATTCCTTTAATAGAATATATGAGGTATTTCCCTAAAAACGCAAAGAAAACTTACCTGTATGTCTTCAGTAAATGAGTTAGCTAGGTAGTAAAATAAAATCTAAAATTTAAAAAAAGTAGGAGACATTTGAGAGTTCAGCATTGGTAAACATTTTATTGCACAAAGTTTACAATTCCCCTTTACAGTATATTTAAACTCTGTAAACAGTGTTGAGCAGTGTCTCGCCAGCATATAAAGGGTGAAAACAAGCCTCGATTAAAACCTGTACGCCTTTAAACAGAATATCAGATGAGTTTCTACTTCAGCAGTTTGTGCACGGTTAGTGTTCATATAAAACTACATCTATACACTGTAATTCGTTCTTCAAAGCACAGAGCAGCATTAAATACAGTGGATCAGCCAGGAACTGTGAGAACATATCAAAAATACATTTTAAATACAGCGTGTTCAATCTCCAGACTCATCGTTTTATCCGTGAATTCAGGTGCATCCATTACCAGGGTTAAAATATTTATAAATACTGTTCTCATCATGATCATGATGAATGCCATAACTCTTTTACTTTACATCAAACATTCTTTCCAGATAAACTGTAACAAATATGTTTACATTAGAAGTTGTTCTTTCATATGTTTGCCTTTGGAGTCTCCTGATAAAAAATTATTTGTGCTAACAAGATCATGTGTTTTTAATGACATTGTGGATTGTGCTGGTCATTTATCATTAAAAGTTACTCATAAATCCAGACATCTGCACTGTGAAAAAATGTACCCTACATTTAAGGACATTGTCTAATTTAACAGTAGAGAACTAACTTTAGTAGTGTCCAGATTGCCTGCACTGAAGGCACAGGTCTCTTAAACAAAGACCACATGCATTCAGGGGCATTTAATATATGTATATGTTTATATAGCTACATATATAAACTAGTGTGGTAGAGTGGTACAGTATTTGGCAAACACACAAGGAAGCTCAGAAGATTAAAGCTTTAGCTTCAGTACTTTAGCGTCAGTTCTATCAGGGAGAATCACACTGGAAGTGGAGATCTGTGCAAGCGCAGCAGCCAGAACAAGCTTAAAAAATGAAGAAATGATCACTGCCTTTTCCTGTTCTTGCTGCAAATGAAAATGTTAAAATTACGCAAATTATCAACAGAGGTTCCACCATGTAAGACGACCCAATACCACGTCCTTAACCACACCTTTACCCACTCTCTCTTTACTCAATACAGTTAAATTCAAGTTTTTATCCAATAAAAATAACACTTTCTAAACATTTTGAGCTACAGGTGCAAAAAAAGGATGCACACTCAAGTCCGACGTAAACAACTTTCATCCTTAAATCTCCATTTCAATGCAAAGATGAACACAGAAAAATAAAGAAAACACATGGTACAGTTCAGTTTTTCAGTATGTCTGTGCTTCATGTTGATATTGCTGTATTGTGTAATAGAACTTGGGGAAATAGTGAAACGTCAGGTGTTTTTACAGGCTCATTTCCCCTCATTTCACCTTCATCTTCTCCAGTCGTTTGGTTAAGTGGCTGTTACTCGACTTCAACTCCTCAATCTTATCCAGAGCAGACCGGAGCTGTCGTTTACAAAAAAAGGTACAGCAACATATTAGTGTCTTTTAGAAATTAGAATTTATTTCAGCAGTACTGATCTAGTCACACATACCTCAACAGTGCAATTTTAGGAATAGATTTACCTCAGTAGTGCTATTCTAATCATACATTTAGTGCTACTCATGGGAGTGAAATTTATTCAGAGAAAGGCAGCCAGACTTTTTTTCTTTTGCCATTTTCAGCTTTTTCTTTTATTATGTATTTGGTGCATGCACAGCCATTATGGTAACATTAGGGTACTTGTGTTTTCAGTTTCTGAGTTTTGGCACAGTTTTCACAGGTGGGCAGAGTTTAAAAGAAAGCGTTCCCCTTGAATCTTCATTGGTAGGTCTCAGACAAGGGTTCAGGTACCAGTCAGTCCAAAATCAGGTAACCAATGAAAATTCAAGGGAAACGCCTTCTTCTAAGCCCCACCCACCCGTAAAAACTGTGCCAAAACTCAAGAATAAAAAAATGAAGCAGAAGCAAACGAGATTACAGAAGTAAAAGTCTTTATCAGCAAAATCAACAGAAAATCCACAAAAATTAGGTACAGACTGTCAAAATTCAAACTGAAATAATTTATAAAATAACTGCAAGAGAGAACTTTTGATTTTACCAAATTAAAAACCTCTGGAATATAATCAAAAGGAAGATGGATGATCACAAGCCATCAAACCACCAAACTGAACTGCTTGAATTTTTTGCACCAGGAGTAAAGCAGCATAAAGTTATCCAAAAGCAGTGTGTAAGACTGGTGGAGGAGAACATGATGCCAAGATGCATGAAAAAAAAAACTGTGATTAAAAACCAGGGTTATTCCAGCAAATATTGATTTCTGAACTCTTAAAACTTTATGAATATGAACTTGTTGTTTTCTTTGCATTATTTGAGGTCTGAAAGCTCTGCATCTTTTTCATTATTTCTTTGTTATTTCAGCCATTTCTCATTTTCTACAGATAATACAATATTTGTATTTGGAATTTCCATCATGACAAATAAACATACTCAAGTAAAAAAAAAAATCCTCCATCATACCTCTCTCTGCAGTTTGCGTTTCTCAGCTTTAAGCTCGTCCTCCACTTTCTCTGCGTTCTCTGCTGCAGATTTGTATCGAGAGACCTGTCCTTCCAGTCTTGTGGCCTGATATTAGAGATTTTAGAGAGATTTTAACATTTAACTCTATTTAAGCGCTTTAGCACAAATAAACATTGAGAAAATTGAGAGGAAGTTCTTACATTCTGTTCCAGAGCTGTGACTTCCTGTTCAGACTTCACTAGCTTAAATTTCAGATCAGTGATCTGCCTGTTGGCTTCTCCTGCAAAAGAACACAATTCATTAATGATAACTTATCAATGATCAATGTATAGATAACAAAAAGCCTTTACAGTGTTAATTTACAAGTTTAAATACTTTGTAAATCCATGACGTTATTGTCTGTGCCGTTTTCCATCGTCTCTCCCTCGAGCCTGGAGACATCCTCTGTGTCCAGCACCATTTTTTTCTGTTCAAGTTGTCCTTTAAGTCTCTTCACCTGAACAAAAAGACATTTTTACCACTATTAATATTATTTTTATTATTACTACTTGTTCTTTAATTCATTGTTATGCTATAAACTACATATCGTCGCTGTCCAATAATAAGAATAATCTTCATTTTTGTCCATTTTTTTAGTTTACTACATAATTTGAACAGAGAAACAGCCCTTTACACTGTGCCAAAATTTCTTGATGAACGGACCAATAGAAATACTTCAAAATTACCAGAAATAAACTCTTTTTACATTGTAATGATATTTGGATAATCAACTCAGTAACAGAAACACAATCCCAAACCATCTGAGATCCACCCCATAATTCAGTCTGCAAGGTCTTTCAATTAAACAAAGTTATATATTTTTGTGGACAAATAGTTATATTATGATAATAAATACATACAGAGGTGTGAAAAGTATATCTCCATACGTTACTCTGTAGATAGAAGTATAAATACTGGGGTTTAATAAAATACTTATGTAGAAGTATTAAAAATGTTGTTTTCTTACTTGTTCTATTAAACTCTCGCGTTCATCCACCAGTTTCCGCAGCCGGATCTCTGAAAAATAAAGAGAAAAGTCAGACTGTAATCTTTTAATACTGTATGTATGTATATATATATATATATATATATATATAAATCACTGTTAAAACCAAATGACAAAAAATACATTACTAACATTTTTATTTCAGCTGTGCTGTCTATAATCTAAACGTTTCTGTTTTTTATTGGAATCATTTCATTCTAATGTTTAATAAAAATGAGAATTTTAAGACAAACAAAAATGATCTACATGATTAAATAAGGCACTAACACTAGGCCATACTTTATGGACATTTTATTAAATAGTAATTCATTATTATAAAATATAAAACATTCTGGTTTGTTTTCATATGTTTGTCTTCATAGTTTGAAGGACTTTAGTATTAATCTACAATGCAGATTTTGAAATAATGAAAAACCATTGAAGTTAAGGTGTATCCACAATTTTCACAGGTACTGTACATATATAAAAATGGTATTTTATCATTATAACAGAAGCATAAAATGTAAAACAATAAATCATTGTTACTGTACCAAACCTAGTAATTAATATAAATGCTTTGTTTTAGAGCAATGAAATATATATATATATATATTTGACTACCTCATAGTTAATAAAGAGAAAACAGACTTACAGGGGTGGAGGGAACCAGGGTTATGTGAGGGAGTGATCAGTACATGCAAACTGGAAGCTACTGGGATGAGGATGAAGGGTGAGCACAGATAATGTGGAAACTCTGGGAGTGAAGATGAAGCATCAAAAAATGCAAATTTCATGCAGCAGCAACGTCCTACTCACAACAATCATCACAACATGCAATATATATATAAATACAGCTCAGGAAAAAAACAAGAAACCACTTAAAAATGATGATTTTCTTTGATTTTACCTAATTAAAAACCTCTGGAATATAATCAAGAGGAAGATGGATGATCACAAGCCATCAAACCACCAAACTGAACTGCTTGAATTTTTGCACCAGGAGTAAAGCAGCATAAAGTTATCCAAAAGCAGTGTGTAAGACTGGTGGAGGAGAACATGATGCCAAGATGCAGAAAAAGATTAAAACCAGGGTTATTCCACCATTGATTTCTAAGCTCTTAAAACTTTATGAATATGAACTTGTTTTCTTTCTAAATGAGAATATTGTTATTTGGAATTTGGGAGAAATGTTGTCTGTAGTTTATAGAATAAAACAACAATGTTCATTTTACTCAAACATAAACCTATAAATAGCAAAATCAGAGAAACTGATTCAGAAACTGAAGTGATCTCTTTATTTGTCCAGAGCTGTTTATGTATAGGAAATATAGATAAATTAGGTACACTGGAACATTAAATAATTATGATAAAAACAAAGACAAAGACAAACTACAATCAACCGTTAAATATGATTGTTTATTGAAGTGTGGTCTCGACGTTTAAAGAATTTGTCTCAAGTTACAATAAAGTGTGTTTTCCACAGATTTCAAAAGTAACCAGTCATAAACAAATTCATACTGAAGAACAATGGCTTAATTTAAGATTTAAGAAAAATCTGGAAATATTTCTTAGTTTTATATGTGTGTATATATATATATATTTTTATGAGACTCTTAATGTTTTAATAAAGCACACAACCTAACAGAGATGAACACGGCTATAACATAACATATTACATCGAAATTCTGATATATAAATTGGAATGGTCATAAACTGTAGTAGTAGTACATCTTGCTGTTGCTTTAAAGCCATGCTTAAAAAAAAAAAGACAGAAGTGCAAAAAATAGGAATATCAAGACACACCAGTGCAAAAAAAAAAAAAATAGACAGGCAAACTCCTTTTAAAGTGCCATAACATTATATTAATTTTATTTATATATCATTTTTTTACTAGATAAAGATTCCAATGTGTTCTCCAAAAGAAAGCAGTCTCCCAATTACATTATAAATACATACATTAACATAAGCTTCAACATAAGGTTTAGATTTGAAGGCAGTTCTACAGCATGGGGTTTAATATGATAAAGTTTATTCAGACATATTATTGTAAATAATTGTAAATAATGTGTACTGTAAACATTTCAAGCTAATTCCTTTAGGAGTGAGGCGTGAAAATAAGAAAACAGCACCACACTGATGACTGCAGCACTTATTGCAGTTTTTCTTCTTTACTATTTCCCATTTTCTTTTCTTGTTTTCTTTTTTGGATGGACTTCTACCAATATATGTATTGAATTTTTAGTGGCAAAAGTTTTATGCAAAAAAATTAAAACCACAATCAAAATTTTAAGAATCAAAAGAAAAAAGTGTATGTTGTAAATTCAAAAGAGAGAAAAAATAGCAAATACATATTTTTAAATATACTTGATTACTTTATTATTTTTTACAGTTATTTTGAAAATGATTTTAGTTTGGACTTTGTCAGTCTTTGCTTTTATTTTTGTGTTTTTGTGGATTTTCAGTGGATTTTGCTAATAAAGAATTTTGCTTCTGGAATCTCTCGTTTGCTTCTGAGTTTTTGCACAGTTTTAATGAGTGGGCGGGGCTTAGAAGAAGGCCTTCCCCCTTGAATCTCCATTGGTCACCTGATTTTAGATTGATGGGTATTCTGAACTAGGGGTGTGCTATATCGTATCGTATATTATATATCTACTAGAGACAGATTATATCTGTCCAGTATCATTTATTTAACTTTAATCCTGGATATATGGAGATATTTGGAGTGCATTATTATTATCAGTATCATGACATTCTGGATCATTGACTTCTGTTACAAATCAGATAAAATTCTTGTATTTTTAATATCTCAGAGTTGTGCCATATCATATTTTATGCAATAATAAAATTTTATTTTCATTTTGTTGCGGTAGTGTTTTCTTAAAGAGTATCGTTATCGTGAAAATACCATAAAATATTGTGATATTATTTTAGGGCCACCTATATCGCCCACCCCTATTCTAAGACCTACCAATGGAGATTCAAGGGGAATGCCTTCTTCTAAGCCCCGCCCACCAAAAAATTAAACAGAAGCAAATGAGAAATTCTAGAAGTAAAAATCTTCCAAAAATCCATAAAAACACAAAAATAAAAGTAAAAACTGGCAAAATCCAAACTAAAGTAATTTTCAAAATAACTGCAAAGAATAATAAAGCAGTATATTTACAAATATATATTTGCTATATTTCTTTTCTCTTTTGAATTTGCAACATACACTTTTTTCCTTTTGATTCTTAAAATTTTGATTGCAGATTTTACTTTTTTTTTTGCATAAAACTATTCTTCTTCTCTGAATCATGATCTAATCATTAATTATCCTTAATTATCCATAATTTCTTGATGGTTTTGAGTGTCTTGGTCCTCATTTTCGGCTGGATCTACGTCTTGTTGTTGATGTTCGCCGTGTTCTGCTTCTGTTAGGATCGGCTGATCCCTATCTAATGAGGCTTGTTCTTGTTCCTCTACAGAACTTTCAGGGTCCTGCTTATCTGTCTGTAGTTGTTGTTGGTCTGTATCTGCGTCTTGAGGATCTGTGAGATCCTGTAGCTGACTAACATCACAGGTAACATCACTTGAGTTGTCCTGCTGACTTTTAATTGAGTGAAACTCATTGAGTGAAGATTTCCCACAATCTATTTCATCTTCTTCTACTCTGGATTCTGGAGCATCATCTATGGGCTCCTGATGCTCTTCCTTCATATCTGCAGCCTGTTTCTCTATTAAAAGTTTATCTGCAGGTATTTCTGTACTATTTTCTGGGTTTTTAGTATCTGTAACTGTTGCATCGTCTTCACGTTGGTCATCTTCTGGTGCATTGGACACATTTTGTCCTTCTTGAGCTTTTATTTTGTTGACTTCTTTGACTGTTTCCGTTTCGTTTGTTTCCTCTTTGTCTGGTTGGCTGTTTTTTTGTTCATCTGTTTTAGGTGTTTCTGTGTTTTTAGGTTCTGGAGGCATTTCTTTATCATTTGTTGCATCTAAAGAACTTTCCATAGTATTTTCACAACTGCCATCCACCACAGGTTGTGCATCACATTCCTTATCATCCGTTTCATTCGTTTTCTTCTGTTTCTGCTTGTTCTTCTTTTTCTTCTTCTTCTTTTTGCTGGGCGTACTGGCACTTTGGGGCTGTTCTGAGATCTTATCCTTTTTTGTAGGTGGCTCTACAGCCTTTTTGTCTTGAACCACCTGCTGTTGAACTACCTGATCTGTTTTTTTATTGGTGGTACCTGTACTTTTCTCATTTTTAATTTTTAAATTTTCACTGTTTTCTGTGGAAATTTGACTCTCAGGCTGATCATCATTGGTTTTCGCTGGTTCCTCAGTAATGGGAACAGGTTCTAGACCCTCAGTTTTGCCTATTTCAGCCTCAGAAACAACAATCTGAGTTCGTTCAACATGATTTAGAACCAGATTAGAGTCCTCATTAAAACCATTATCCGTACAATCGGAGTTCTTTTGCTTTCCATGATCCAGATCCTCTGGCTGCTGATTTCGGTCTCCTCTGCTGCCCTCAACACTTTCATCATCTCTATTCAGCTGCATCTCCTGAGAGCCTGGGAGGTTATTGGAGAATCAGTGCTAGAGACCATAGGAAATGTGTAGGCTGCCAAATATTTGCAATAATTGGACATTTTAGGAGGTAAAAGCAAAGTAAGGAAGGAAGGAAGACAGAGAGGAAGGAGGTAGGTAGCACCAATGCAGAGGCTGCACTGAAGTATCTACTCTGGTGTCAAACTATTGTTAATAAATAACATGACATTTATATGAACTCAATACTTGAATAGTATTGAAAAGTACTAGGAGTCTCATATATTTCTCATATATCTCATATCTCAAATATTATATAGATGTATTACACACAGAGTGATTTTTTAGTGTTTATTTATTTTATTGTTGATTATTATGACTTACAGCCTCCCTCTGCTGGTAACAACTTTTATGGAGATGCGGATTTCATTTTCCAGCAGGATTTGGCACACTGCCCACACTGCGTTTCAAAAGTACCAGTTAGCCTTATATAATATTCTTATTTTCTGAGACCCTGATTTTTGGGTTTGTCATTGGCTGTAAGCCATAGTCAATAATCAACAATAAAAGGAAATAAACGCTTAAAATAGATCACTCTGTGTTTAATACATCTATATAATATATGAGTTTCACACTTTGAAATGGATTCTATTCTATTCTAATTTATTGAGATGCACTAGTATGTCACTGCTACTTCTCCTGATGCCATACATTTTAATTTATATATTTTTTTATATTTTTTCCAGATGTAAGTAAGTCCATTGAAACCACACTCAAGTATATACTGTGGATATTAGAGTATACCGGTGATCAAATTTGGCACTTTTACCAACACTACATACTCAAACACTAGTTAGTACACTAGTTAGTATTAGTAATTAGCACACAATTAAAACACAACCTAGATTTTGAGAGTACACAGTTAAGACAAAAAATAATAAAAAAGATAATAATACAAAATAAAACACCAGAATAAACACTTCTGAGCACAAAGCTAATGTAACGCCAAAGCTCTAAAAATATCATGCAAAATCTAAAAGTTTTTTATTGCTCTCGCACTTAACTAGCAGCAAAAATTTTAATTTTAAAGCTTAAAGTGGAGCCAAAATATGTTAATAACACAGATAAAGCAGATTTTAAGTTGGAAACAGAACAGACTGTGAAAAAGCAGTGCACTGGAATTTTCAGAAGAAAACCCACACAACTTAATCCCCAAGAATCATTTAACACTTAGCTCAGGTTTGCACACACACATTACAAAGATGCATTTTTGGCATTTAGTAGTAGTCATTTTTAATATATAAAATCTTACCCAGCATGCTGCTCTTCTCTTGCACTTCAGTGCTGGCTGGTTCATCAGTAACATCCCCTCCCACTTCTTTATTAGTGCTTAGGTCAGGTCCAAGGACGATGCCATGTTTCTAAATACATTTATTCAAATCGAGGTCAGAGTTCAGCTTCACAAAATTAGCTTAGCATTTATCATAAATGTGCTACTGCCTTATCGACTTTAAATGGACGTGGTAACGAACACCTTTCATTAATATTTTTCTGGAAATTATTTCTGACAATAATCATCTGCACTGTTGTCATTTCCTTTTAAAAGAAAACTGTATTTTTTAAAAGTATACTTAAAATGGAAAAGTACATACTTTTAACTTTAAAATTAATATGTACTAAACTACATTCTAAATGTACTTTTTTCAAACAACTTATGGCAACTTAAGTAGGCTGTATTTCAATTGTAATCAAGCAATATTTAAATACAACATAAAAGCATTAGATTGTGCTTTTGCTTTTGAGCGATTTTTTCATGCAACTTCTGCGAACTTAAAGTACATTTAAGGATGTATATATTTTCCTTAAAGAATATTGCAAATATGCTTCTTTGCATATTGATGAAAATACTGTGTTAAAGCTAAAATGCACTTTAAGCTGTATTTAATGCCAAGACATTCATTTAATTTTTTTTTATCAACACAACATTTTATTTAAAGCAGAGAAACTATATTTAATGTATTTTTTATAAAGTATATTAAATAGAAAATGTACTTTTAGTATTCTTTAACTAATTTGACAGACTTTTTTTAATGCTCTTAAATATACTTCCATTTCACTAGGGTTAACAAGACATGAACTTCAATATTAATACACCATGATTAATATTTAAAGTTATATATTTTTAAGGATTCAAGGAGACTTTAGTGCAGGGATGGGCAACTTCCATGATGGAGAGGGCCACATTTTTTTCAGCATGACCATTGGAGGGCCACATGACCTCGCACTTCAAATAATTGAATATGAAAAACGCTACAAATGATTTTCAATAAGAACAAATTTTATATGAATTTATATCTGTATGTTTACAGCACCAACATTTATCAACAACTATTTTCTGCATATTAATGCATTTTAATACGGCAAAAGACAAACCGTTTGCTTAAAAAAAGTGCAAAAAGGAAGTCCTTCATATCAAAGAACAAAAAGTTTGCTTAAAAAACTGATTGCAAATACAGTAGTTCCTCTGTGTAAAATAAGTTCATTATAACAAGTCCTTCATAAGCAACAAGGACAAAACATTTGCTTATAAAAGTGCAAAAGGCATTTGAACTCATTTATAACAAAGAACAAAAAAAGATTTAAAAACTGATTGCAAATAGCTCATTCAATAATAGCAGAAAACTAGACCACAGAGGCCCAACATTTATTGAAGCTAATGAGAGAGCTGTGGTTTGGCCTGCTGGCTCACAATGGACTGGATGTCAATGTCAATTTTCGTGGTTGTTTGGCAGCGGTCAAAAGTAGAATTACGTTTTTTTTGTTTGTTTTTTTTTATTATGAAATTATGAAATTATTTTTGATCTATTCGCGGGCCGCACTGAGTGATGACGAGGGCCGTGTGCGGCCCCCGGGCCGCCAGTTGCCCATCCCTGCTTTAGTGTCATTCACATCACGTTTGGTACATGAGGTGGAATGAAGTATTATCACTGTCCAGTTTACACCCAAATCAATTGTTAAAAAAGATAGATATAAAGATAGAAAATAAAATGAAATAGAATAAAATAAAATAGGATAAAACATAAATCAAGCTAAATACACAAAATAAAAGGGGGAGTAGAAAAGGATCACCACAATTCTCAAGTCACTCATATTAGATTATCTACATTCTTGGCTAAAACTTGTTGAATCTACAAGTTACAAGTTATTTGCACTATCAAAACCAACTGCAGGACCAGTGAAGGCATGCTTGTTTTGTGAAGATTAGAATCACAGATAACAGCATTTCTCGCTGCAGCATGTTAATGTCAACTGACATTATTTGGATCAGAAAAATCAGCCATATTTGACTTTTTTCTCCAGGTTTTCATGAGCAGTGATGCATAGTGTTATTATAACACCCTTAACTAACTCTCTACAGCAGGGTGTAAAGATTAAATAGACTCAGAAATACCAGGCTGTGGCTGCCTCCAGCCTGATTACATCACCAGTACTGATAAATAAAACTGATTGATTAAAAAATAAAACAAAAACGACTACACAGTGTCTCCCACTCAGAATTACCTTCAGAATGTCTCTGAGCTGAACCACCTCATCCCGGAGCTCATCTCGCTCATTCCGGATGGCATCAGAATACTCCTTCTGCTTTTCTAAGGCCTGAGCAGCATCCAGAGGAGTGAAGAAATAAAGAGAAAGAGGAAAAAAGACTTTAATATGGGCAATATGCTCTGTTAGAATTAACAAGTAAATAAGAACCTAATGCAATTAGTAAATGACTGATAAGTCAACTTAGAATCAACTCAAGCCTTAAATAAAGTAAATATTGGTGATAAAAGTAGTAAACTAAGGTGTTTTTTAATCTAATTAGCATATTTTACAGACTATAAAGGCACACTGTATTAAGCTTAGATTTCCAATATTTTTGCGTGGTTAGCAGCAGCGCTTAGCGCTAGTAAATGCTGCCCAATAGCACTACACTATAGCGATTCATCCCACATAGCTTGTTTTAACACGATAAACACACAGACTACAGTCTGATATAATTGCCTCTAACGTGGCAAAGGATCTAGCACTTAGCGTGGTTAGCGGCTAATGCTAATACTGCTCCAGCCTTGGTGCTGGAGAAACTTCACCGGAAGTCCTGTTTAATTCTGTACTTCAGCAGAGTGGCTTTACTGCTTCCTAATACCTGACTATTAAGTGCACCTTTTAGTCCGAAAAATACTGTAAATCTACATGAATTGAACAGGTTTAAATAACATACCCCAATTTTTTTATTCTTCCATTCAATGGTTTCCTGCAGGTCAGAAATGTCCCTGACGTGGCCGTCTTGCGCGAGCCGCAGCTGACGGATCTCCTGATACCAGAAAGGGACAAAGAAGGGAAGCAGAAGATTAAAAAATGTAAGAAAAAACAACAAAAAAAAATCACTTTAAATGGAAAAAATACACTGATTATAACAGCACTCACAGTCAGTAGCTCTTCACCTTGCTTCAGTGTTTCTTTCAGTTCATTGAACTGAAACTGCAGTACACTGTGGGAATACTTCTCTCTCTCCAGGTCCTGGAAATATATCGATTTTAAGCTAAAAATCTGAACATTGTGAATTTCAAAATGTTAATGTTACACTAATTGCGTTGATTTAACACTAGGAAATTTACATTTTGCATTTGTAGTTTTTTTGTTTCATTTTAAATAAAAAAGACATTTGCAAAAAAATATTCTATGTAGTTTTCTTTAAAAAAAAAAAACAAACAAAAAAAACATGCTCTCTACATCCTACCTTACACCTCTCCTCATACTCTCGACGAGACTCTGAAAGCAGCTCCTCCAGTTCACTCAGAGAGTCTTTCAGAGTGTCCACCTGATACATCAGATTAGACTTCTCATTATCAAACTGAGCATTGGACACCATGGCCTTACGATACTTCTCCTCCATTTCAGCCAGAGAATCCTAAAAAAGGACAAAATCATCAAATAAACATGAGTTCTGACTGCTAAAATATTAATCTCAGTGATCCACACAAACATCTTAAAGAATCTTTGGACAGCATTTAATGCATACAGTTTAAATACACATTTGCATTTCATCAATGCAAAATAAATACATAAATAAATACATATATATATACATATATATATATATGGTTTTTGCATCTCTCAAACTCTGCCGTGTACCTTAAGGTCTTTGATGGTTTGTGCGTACTTGGACTCAACATCTTGTATCTGATCCTTAAGTTCATGAATCTCCTACAAAAAAAAGAACAAGAAGAACAAATTGAAGGAAAAGCATAAAGATAACAGAAAGCAGCAGACGTCTCAGAGAAAAAAATATAGCAAATACACATTTTTAAATATACTTAGTTACTTTGCAGTACAGGTTCCACAGAAACTCGAAAAAACCCCACAAAAATAAAAGCAAAAACTGACAAAATCTAAACTGAAATTATTTTCTAATTATCTGCAAAGAATAATAAAGTAACCAAGTACATTTAAAAATATATATTTCCTATTGTTTTCCTCTTTAAAATTTGCAACATACACTTTTTTCCTTTTGATTCTTAAAACAAAACTTAAAACTTTATTTTCTGCATTAAAAAATCTTGGCACAAAATTTACTCTATCTATTATCTATTATTTACTGCTATTTGCTTCCAAAAAAGCAAAACAAAAAGTTTTAAGCCTAAACAAAGGAACATGGTCACAGTATGAGAATGTCAAAGATTTTTAGCATTAAAATGTTTCAGAAACAGTAAAAACACATCAGGATTTATGAATACCTTCATCTCTCGCAGAGAAAGTTCTGTATCTGCAGTGACTGAAGACTCTCCACTTCCTGTGCGTGAAGTTTCTCCCAGTGATGTGAGAGTGGCAGTGCTTAATGCTGACGCTCGAGAAGAGGCCTGAAATACAACCAATGAGTGAATGATTGGCTGGAAGTTTATGTACATTTATAATGGGCAGAATATTGAGCTTTTAGAGTTCTATAAAATGATTTATTACTGTATGTGGGGCAAAATGAACATGTATGGCATTACACACAATATTTACAGCAGTATAACGACAGCAGATTCTGCTATTTAAATACTCTCATGTACTTTTATTCTAAATTTGCTGCACATTAAACATGACTTAACTCTGATGAAATCAGCTGTTCATCAGCTGTGTATTCAGTTTTTATGCACTGGCTATATCCAGAATATACTCAAAAAAAGTATATAATACAATTGAGACCTACTACAACATGCACATCAACCAATCAATCGATGGTTGTTCAATCGTATTGATGTACAGGTGAATCTCAAAGAAATCCTGCTGGAAAATGAAATCTGCATCTCCATAAAAGTAGGCAGCAAAGGACATTGGAATATCTTACAGCATGCTTTCTTTCATGCTTCCCTCTGCTGACAACTTTTATGGAGATGTGGATTTCATTTTCCAGCAGGACTTCCAGAGGCACACTGCCCACACTGCCAAAAATACCAATTGGTCTATCAAATGGTGCTATTTAGAACAACTTTTCTTTTTTTTTTTTTATTAAAGCTGGATGTTGTATAAAAGCCCAAATATGGTAGTGACATTTAAAACTATTATGATTGTTTGTAAACTTCCACTTCAAGTATTAACTGGAGTTTAATATTCATGCTAACCTTTTCCACGTAGCTTGCTTCTAACCGGTCGTCCAACTGTAGACAGAAAAATGGTAAAGAGTTACTACACTAAAAACCTCAAACCCTGTGTTAACAGCATTTTTTCATATGGCCAAAAAACTGACACACATCCAGCCTTCGACTGAATGCTTTTTAGCGACTAACACTGCAGTGAAACGCAACCACCACTACAAAAGTAGTACAAATACTAAATAAATCAAATTGTCTGATTAATTTTGTCTGATTAATAATCAATTAACCGAGCAAAAGAACACCAGATTAATCGATTATCAAAATATTCGTTAGTTGCAGCCCTAATTATTTTGTTGTTAAAAGCTATTTTTAAGTCTGTATACATCCAGCTACTCTAACCACACTCTCTGCCTGGTGTAGAGCGCTCACCACTGGACTCTGACATCTGGAGCTCACTCTGGAAGATGTTCTCGAACTTGAACCAAAATAACCACTGTACTCAGAGAGCTAAGAACCAGAAAAGCCAGGAAAGAGAAAGAGAAAGAAAGAGAGTGTGTTAAAAGCAAGCCAGAAAACAACAGACAAGAAAGGTGAAGTGAAAAGAACAGGAAATAGAATTAAAATAGTAGAATAAAAGATGTGAAATAAGATTAGCCCAACACCACACCGCAACTGCACTATATGCTTATCTTTTTTTTCAGTGGGATATTTTTCTGCACTTGTCTCTAAATAAGGCTCTAAATCTGAAAGACAGACAGCATTTTAAAGAAGCAACACACACACCTCTCAAAACCAGTAATGCTGGACTAACTTTAGGGGTGTGACGAGATTCCTTGCCATCAGGCTTATACACAGGTATTCAAAACAAATGTTTGATCATCTTGGGTGGCAAACAGCAGCCCAAAACATACACACAATAGCTAGCAGATGACATGTCTCTCTAAACCATCTCTGATTGGTGGAAACTTCACACTAGACCTCGAGCAGTTTGGACTGTGTGTCTCTCCACTCTTCCTCCAGACTCTGATCCCTTCATTTTCTTTAAATGAAATGTAAAATTGACTGATGATCAGTGATGGTTTAATGGAGAGACATGTCTGTCATCTGCTGGTGTTGATCCACTGTGTTTTATTATCAAGTCTAAAGTCAGTGCAGTTTTGTTTTCCAGCTAAATTTTACAGCACTTCATATCTTACAGCTTCCCTCTGCTGATAACAACTTTTATAGAGATGTGGATTTCATTTTCCAGCAGGACTTGGCTGCACACTGCCCATACTGTTAAACAAAAGTACCAATTGGTCTTATATAATATTGGAGTTTTCTAAAACACTGATTTTGGGGGTTTCATTGGCTGTAATCCATAATCATTAAATCAAAATAAAAGAAATAAACGCTTAAAATAGATCACTCTGTTTATAATACATCTATATAATATATGAGTTTTACATTTTGAACTGAATTCCTCTGAATTACTGAAACAAAGTAACTTTTCTATGGTATTCTATTTTTTAGAATAAATAATACTCATGTTAAATATTAAAACAGCTCATATTAATTTGTATTGTTTTATAGCAAGTTATTGTACACTTCAAGTCATGTTACACAGGTCCATTATGGGAATATATTAATAGGGACATATATACGATATTTAAACCTAGATGTATAAGCACAGCTTATGATGCATTATAATCACGATAAATAAAGCACAATAATGCATTATGAATGCATCATAATGTTACATTAACGAATGAATCTGTTCAAATAGACCTGACATTCATGGAAAATATTTACACACAGATAAGACGGCCACCAACCTGCTGGTTGCTCCTGCTCACCACTGATGTCTGATCTTCATCATCTGACAGCTGCAGAAAGAGATAAATACAGAGAAATCATATACTGATCACAATCAGCACAGACATCAGATTTGCTCTGCCCATAAAAAAAAAAAACGTCACCTGTGTAAACTTCTGCTTTTACCGGCACTACATGCTTAAGGAGCACAAATAACTTAATTTCTGTTACAGAGTTTATTTATAGCTTTTTTATATTATAATTGAAAAATCACAGACATTGCAAAACAAGCTAGCAGTAGTGTCCTTGACATTATACAGTATATGATGGTTCAAGCCTGAACACGGACACTTTAAAACATTTTTAGTTCGTATGTTGCAAGTCAAGAGCCTTTATGATTCCTTTATAATTGGTTAATCCCCTTTATACATCAGAAATTGTTTGTTCATATCAGCGCACTGGATCGAAGAATAGATCGATAAAGCAATTAAATAAAGCAAGAGGAAAAAAAGATTCAGGTTAAAGGAAGAAGAGGAAATATACAAACCGAGCTGTGTCTGTGTGAGTGACGTGTATAGCGCTCACTGTCCTCCTATAAAACCAGGAGTTAAAAATAAAAATATAAAAAAAGATAAGGGAAAAAAAGGCAGAGAGTGTTGGAAATAAGCAAGGAATAAGCAAATAGCAATACTGTGTATTGTGGGCACAGAACAACATGCGTACTGACAGACCTGACAGATCCTATAATGTTTTAAATCATGCTTTAGATCTTAGTTTTGCAGGGCTGTGTATTGGCAAGAACTTACAATAAGTTTTGAGACTGTAATACTCTAAGCAAAGCTATATATTAAATTAAATATTGAATAAATCACATAAAACAACAAGAAAACAACATTTCTATAATTATTTACATTTATTTAAATTATGTGGAGTTTGTATCAGAAACTACTGGGAATGTGAAAAAGGGAAATTTAATAATGTGCCAAAAACAAGTATAAAAGTATAAAAAGTTGGCTCTGCTGGTACCCTTTCCTTCAGTAATATAAAACTAATCCTTCAGAGATAGAGTTTTAAATACTACTGGTTAGAATTTAGCTTTAAAAAAAGCAAAGTAAGATTATTTTTATACTGGCATCAGATCTGTTATACCCATATATTAAAGAATAACAAGAGGCATGTGAGATTCAAAATGAGATCAATGTTCTTATCTAATTCAAATTATATGTCTGTATACTTATATTATCAGTCCTTAAAGTACACAGACATACCTGTACATTTCATTACAAAGAGTGTAATTAGTCCTCTTTAACTGGATTATGTGCAGCTTAAAACTGAATGAACATTACTGTGCCATGCATAAGAGTAAAAAAAAATCTACCACTGTTGATCCATTTTGTCTGTTAAAAACGATTTTATAAATATTTTGTATAATGAAAATGTCTATGTATGAATTTTTCATCTCTTCATGCACTCCTACCTTAAACGCATGCTTTGTTAGAATTATTACCACAAAAGTATTTAAAATGTACATCACCAATCAAAACACAAACAAAACTATTTTAAAGTGTTTTAGATTCATGCTTTGAAATATAAACATAATCTCAACTCAAGCTGAAAATACCATCCACTGCTCTATATCCCCCCATCTGCTCTCCGTGTTATTCAATCCATAGTACTTCTGAGAACAGGATTCACCAGAGAGAGAAGTGTGAGAAACAGGAGAAGAGAAGAGAAAAGAAGAGTCAAGGGAAGCAAAAAAATCATCTCATCAAAGTAAAAAAAAAAGGTTTCAGCAGTAAAACACTGAATAAATTAGTTTAAAAACATTTAGATTCTATTTATTGAATTACTATAACACATTATGAAACCTATTTTATAGATGAAATTTAAAACGCACAAAAGCATGGACTAATTCACTTTATTAACCAATCAGTGCGTCACTTGCAATTCCCTTTAAGAGCCAGATGAGCTCTGACTTGGCACTTTCTTATCTTAACAGCGTGGTGTTTTTGCACATCTCAGCAGAGGAAACTGTCATGTTATTTTATTTTGTCTTCTGTTTATTGGTGATGTGTATGTGTGACGAGTTTGTGTATGTGTAGTATAAGTAGATAGCTATGGACGGCTGACTGTTGACGGTTGTTAGGGTTTAAATCGGTCAGTGGCGCACCTGTGTTTTCCACAGCCATTATAGCAACATGCCAGATATTTACCTGAACACACCTCACTTCCAGACCACCAAGCCAATCAGTGTAGATATATTCCTAAACTCCAACACTATTTTAAATGTGTGAAAATAGACTGCTGACAGGGTGTAAGATAGGAATGAGCATTGTGACAAGCCTTGTCCATTTAAAAACTTTCCTATTTCTAAATGGGAAAGTCATTATTTTTACATTATTTGAAATTGAAATTACAAGATATACATCTATCACTTTCTGAAAGTGATAATTTCAATTTGAAATGTAAATTCTTTTCATTGTAAAGGGTTGATACAAGTTGAAGGGTAATGTCTATTTAGACTCTACAGATTAAACAAGAAATAAACACACAAATGATGCTCCAGAATCAGACAAACAAAGCATCCTACCTTCTGAACCTGATAGATCTGCAGGAAGGATGGACAGCAGAAAAGCAGAAAGGCAGAAAGGTTGGAGGTGCAGGAGTCAAGCCAAGAAGATAACAGACAGAGCAGAAAAAGAAAATAAGAGACAGATCAAAAGTGAGCCAGAAAGTTAAAAAAAAAGTAAAACAATTCATGTTTTACAAACAAAAACTAGATCAACCCTCTATCTTACTGAGCGTATAACTATTAGTTGATGTTGAACATGTTGGTTTTAACTTATCTGCCATGTTAAAATGGTTAAACATCAAAATGTAGATACAGTACTGTAGGGCTGCAATTATGTATTGTTTTGTATATTCTATAATTAAACACTTAATAAAAAGACAATGAGATAATGCTTTAATTTGAATCACTTTAAGCATGTTATTACTGCAATACATTTTATTTTCTATAACAATAAAGTACACTAAATTTAGCATTATCATGCTCAGAAATGTTTTTCTTTAATAATTTAAAGTATTTACAAAAAAAAAAACAGTCCAACAGCAACAAAAACAGTTTTCCCTTAGTTAACAGTGAGTAGAATTTCTGTAAAGTAAAGATGGGCGATATGGCCCTAAAATAATATCACGATATTTCACGGTATTTTCGCGATAATGATACTCTTGGTGATATGACAAAATACTAAATATAAAAAACATATTTCAAGAATACACTACTGTAACAAAATGAAAATAAATTTTATTGTATATATGATATGATATGGCACACCCCTTACTAAGAAAAATAAATTATACAAGAATTTTATCAGATTTGAAACAGATATGTCATGCTACTAATAATAATGCACTCCAAATATCTCCATGTATCCAGGATTAAAGTAAAATAAATGATACTGGACAGATATAATCTGTCTCTAGTAGATATATAATGGGAAATTATGAGAACAGTGTGAATTTTTCTTTTCTGATCTCACCTCTTTCTGTTGTCTCTCCAGCTCCCTCATCCGGATCTCACGAGCTTCTGCTCTGGCTGCTCTTTTAGCTGCCAATCGACTCTCAGCCTGAAAGAGGAATTATGGGTGTTAAATCTTTTAATAGCTTAAAAACTCTTCAAACACGTTTTTTATTGTTTTTAACATCGTTTTGCATTATTAGAAATAATAAAACCACAAACACAGACAACAGCAGAATTAAGACTCATTTAAATACTGCTGCATTGTTTTTTTCTCTTAAATACATGTATAATTAATGCTAATATTACCCAACAGTAGAATGATTCAATAATTCTTACATTTGACTTATACGGACGGGTTAGTTTCTCAGGAGGGCATCTGTGGAAAATATTTCACACTTCTACTCTTTAGTGATAAAACTCTGTATCTGGACTGTGATTGTAAAAACAGGAAGACCAGTGAGTTTTTTGGGCTTTCTCGATCCACTCCCTGTTGTGGATCTCTGTGGAAACCGTGGCGCGCCCAAAGTGTGACTACGGTGCGCGGCAGTGGACAAATAGGTATTTTATTTAACGCGAGGAGACGAAACTCAGAGATGTGCGTCCGGACAGGACTAAAATTACCGGAGGAGCACGGAGTTCAGAGAAAAACAGTAGATAATTCAGCCTGTCATTTTCTCAGAGGACGTCTGAGAAAAACAGGAACATGACCGTTCTGGACAGGAATAAAATCACAGAGGATAAAAATCCCCTGTAAAAAAGGGAGAAAATTACCCCAGAACCCCCTGAGAAACTAATCCCATCCAGATAAGGATTTAGTGGTATTTAGTGAAGCTACAAGGCAGTAGGTGGGTGGTAAAATGCCTCTCTCTCATAAAGGGTCTATGGTCTTTAGCATGTCAGCAAAAGGCAGTTTATGATAAGCATACCTATAGGACAAATTACATATTGCACCTTTAACATTCGTTATAAATTAGTTATATAATCTGGTGTATTTAAATGTGAAAAATGCACAAATAAAATAAACTGCAAAGGTTCACAAGCAAGAATACTGGAGTGATGCTCATTTTGATGAATCCAAATTATCCTCCATTTGTCCAAATACAGTAATCATACAGTTCAGATCTCCATTCTTCAAATTAGGTAAGGTTGTGTTGTACATAGTGTGTGTGTGACTGCACTTTTCTGAAATTATTAGAGACAGCATTTGTTCATAGCTTTAGCGATTATACGGCTGAAATGAGTGCAAAACAAAATTAAGTTTAAGAAACTGGCTGAATGATTCTGACAATATAACACATACAGTAGAGTTTAATGACGAGCACTATCTGCTGAGTGTGCATCATTAACACTACTACAGAAGAATGTGCTGGACCAACAACTGCTGCCACAGATGAAAGCTGAGCCTAAACCACAAGGTGCAGTGGGACCAGCTAACACTGGTAGGAATTCTAACCAGGAGCAGGGGATCTTTAAAGGTCTCATTCTATGTTTTTTTTTATTCATTTTAAAATGTCTAGTTCTGGTCAGACAACAGTTAGAAAAATGTTAAAATAAAGATTTTCTTACACTAATAACAGTCTTTGCAATGTCATCATATGTTACTTTACAACATAATAATAATAATAATAATGTGCAATAATGCCCTGCTAAGTGCAGTTCAGCCAATGACCTAGTCTTAGAATCTCTGTAAAACACCAAATCCACTGGAGATCCTATTTAAACCTATAGTTACTCACACACAGAGGTGGTTAGTCCAGGTCCAGAAAGTAAAAATTTACATTGGGGAACTGTTCTAATCATACACCTAACTCAATTGTACTTTGATTGTCATTCGCACAAATAACACAGGAATGAACTGCATGCTGCTGCTAGCGCTGTTAGTTATCTCCTATCTGATAAGACGGTGTTGCTGCCCGGATTCAGCTCTGCCTGTGGGCGGTCCCAAGCCGAAGTGGGCGGGGCCATGAATACTAATTCACAGGTTGTCCTAGACATGGTGCTTTTCCTGATCGACTCGTTTTTCTAAATATTTTCTTTTACTAGCTGCTGCAGACAATGAGGAAGAGGTTGAGAAAGAGTTTCATTATGTGCAGCATCATAAACAACTCAGAACTTAGAGAGACCGGCTGTATTTTACAAACAACACAAAAAAGAGGATTTTACCAGAAGGAGAACTTTAAAAGGAGTGTCTAACACTGGAGAATCCTTCAATGGAACAGTGCAGTAGAGTTAACTGTGCTACTACTGCAGCATGAGTAACTGCACACACACCAGTCTGTATTTACACCCATTTTAAGAGTGTGATCTCACCAGCCAGACACAGCTCCCACAGCACCCCCACCCTTTAAATTCTCATGGGAAACGAGCTTACCAGTATTTGGCAGTGTGTTTGGTAGACACAGATGAGAAATAAGGCGCTCAGTAGTGTGAGAAAATAAGGAAACCCTGTGAAAAACTTTGTCTTTTTTTAAACAGATTTGATCACATGGGTAGTTATGCATTTATGATTTGTATTTACAGCAGTGGTTGCAAAGTAAAAGGCAAATACTAATACTAATTCTCCAATTCCAGTCATAAAACAAAATGCTTTTATATGCTTTTTTTGTATTCTTTTACTATTGCATTAATGTGCTTCCCCAATTTTGTCTTTCTCAAGCCGTCACTTCTCTTTTTCTGTGGGCACCGGGACAGGAAATGCTGTGTTCACAAAACTGGGTTTACGTAACAATCCATGTTCTCATAACCAGTAAAGAATTGTGGTGACGTGCTGCTCTCCAGAATTAACAGCACACAAGTCATTTTAATCAAATCAATGATAGATCATTTTAATCCAAAATAGCTAGAGAAATTAAAAATGCACACCAAGCAAAAGCCCAGATCTCAGGAGGTCAACCCCTTAACAGGCCAGTATTTGTCAATTTTCTGTCTGATTTATACAGATTTATATCGTCGCTGTCTAATGAAAAACAAGCATCTCGAAAACAGCGACTTTACAGGAGAGAGAAAAAAACCTTCTAAACATTCAATGGAAGTAAATGTAAAAAAAAGTTTTTAAGTATTTCTATTGGTCCATTCATCGAGAAATGTTGGCAATTATAAAAAATGTACAAAAATTGAGATTTTTATTGGACAGTGATGATATTCAAGCATTACATTAAAAGGTTTCATGTTTGATAATAAACATTACTAGAAATTATAATCGTAATTGTAAAAGGAATTATTAAAAAAAAAGTAAATACGTAACTTTAAAAATATAATGAACGATCATAAATTTGCCACTTTCCTAAACTTAATGTTAAAATCAGTATTTTCCTCCAAACCTTTTGTTTTCTTATGTTTGTCTAGTTTTTATGTCAATTATCAAACCTGCAGACTTAAGGTTGATTCCTGTTACTGATCTGGAATTATTAAGTGGAGTAGAGAGAGTGTAAATAAGTTATTTTACTGCAGAGAAAAAGGGTTTTGTACCTGTAGCCTGTATTGTGATATTATTTTTTGTATCATATCGCCAAGCATTACTTATAGGGTTTAAAATTGGCTTGTTTCCAGTTCTGTTCTGTATAGATTAACCAGTTAAGTTATCATTAACTGCAGTCCTGTACTTTTCACTGAATAATATAGAAGGTCCTGTAAATCTGCACAGTGGATTTGGCCCAAAAATAGCCTGAGATTTATCACATAAACAAACATTTACATTTTAATGAGCTGCCGTCATGCCAGTGTTGAGTATCACAATTGGATTGCAAATAAGTCCTTTTAAGGGAACGCGTCTCTCTCTGTAGCGGGAGAGGTGGAGATAAGTGAGTCAACAACGAGAGAGAGAGAGAGAGAGAGAGAGAGAGAGGGAGAGAGAGAATTAGCAAGAATGGAGAGAGAGAGAGAGAACTTCCTTCCCGTCAGTGACCGCAGCAAACTGTTGCAACACATGAACAACCCACTAGCAGAGTGACAACATCGCCATCAGAGACACAATCTACCCCTTTTCCAGCTATTGTGCTCAAATTCAATTCACTATTCACTACAGTAATTTAAAATAACCTCTTTCTTCTTTTATTTTTTACATTTTTATCCCATTTTCCCCCGAATTTACAAGGCCAACTACCCAACCCACTCATTAGGACCCACTTCCTCCATCACTACTGATGCTCCAACACCACGAGGGTTAAGAAGACTAGCACACGCCTCCTCCGACACATGTGAAGCCAGACTCCGCCTCCTTTGGTTTATGTTTTTTTTGCCGAGTATCATCCCAATGCGCTGGGAGGAAAGCGCAGTGACTCGGTTCTGATACATCAGCTCACAGACGCAGCCTTGTGCTGATCCACATCACCCTAGGAGTGATGAGGGGAAAGAGTGCCATCTACTGTACTGTACCCACACAGAGAAAGAGCAAGGCCAATTGTGTGTGTACTCTCTCAGGGCTCCAGCAGCTGATGGCAAGCTGCATGACCAGGATTCAAACCAGCAATCTCCTGACCATAGGGGCACAGCATGCCAACATGCACATCTAAGCCATCAGCAACATGAAGTATAATAAAATAAATTTTAAACAAAAAATATATAGGATATTCCAATGTGTTCCTCATATAATTAATGTTTTATTGAATTTAGCTGAATTCTATTCAGTGATCTGCTCACCCACAGTGTTTTATGCAGTGTTTGTCATCTTCAAATAAATCTCTGTGTGTTGAATATTCTGTAATTTTATGGGATAACATGAGCAGTGACAGCATGTGATTAACATCACATGATATCACATGGTCATCAAATGAACTACTCGCTGATCAAAACAAAGTTATATAATATAATCATTTCTGCTGACTGTGATCTTACTCATTATGTTTTTCTTAGCGGGGAGAGCCCATTCAAACGATTTAGTTAGTATGTGTACTTTCTTTGAAAAAAAAAAAAATTTTTTATTTATGATTCGTTTTTTTTTTTCTTTAAAAACATGTAATTGCGCTATGCATTTATGCTATTGTAATATTATGTATAAGAAATACACTTTACATGCATAACATACAGTTGTGGTCAAAAGTTTACATACACTTGTAAAAAAACATAATGTTATGGCTGTCTTGAGTTTTCAATAAGTTCTACAACTCTTATTTTTCTGTGATAGAGTGATCGGAACACATACATGTTTGTCACAAAAAACAGTCATAAAATTTGGTTCTTTCATAAATTTATTATGGGTCTGCTGAAAATGTCACCAAATCTGCTGGGTCAAAAATATACATACAGCAACAAAATTTGTCAATTTTGGTGATGTAGCGAGTTGTGTCAATCAAATTAGCTTCATGTCATGGCCTCTTCACTTCTTGTAAGTGATTCTGATTGACTACAGCTGTTGACTTCTCATGAGCCCATTTAAATAGGGCTCATTTGACCCAGTGATTAGACTCAGCTACAAAAGCTACAATGGGAAAGTCAAAGGAACTCAGTGTGGATCTGAAAAAGCGAATTATTGACTTGAACAAGTCAGGGAAGTCACTTGGAGCCATTTCAAAGCAGCTACAGGTCCCAAGAGCAACTGTGCAGACAATTATACGCAAGTATAAAGTGCATGGAACAGTTGTGTCACTGCCACGATCAGGAAGAAAACGCAAGCTATCACATGCTGCCGAGAGGAGATTGGTCAGGATGGTCAAGAGTCAACCAAGAATCACCAAGAAGCAGGTCTGCAAGGATTTGGAAGCTGATGGAACACAGGTGTCAGTCTCCACAGTCAAGCGTGTTTTGCATCGCCATGGACTGAGAGGCTGCCGTGCAAGAAAGAAGCCCTTGCTCCAGAAAAGGCACCTTAAGACTCGGCTGAAGTTTGCTGCTGATCACATGGACAAAGATAAAACCTTCTGGAGGAAAGTTCTCTGGTCAGACGAAACAAAAATTGAGCTGTTTGGCCACAACACCCAGCAATATGTTTGGAGGAGAAAAGGTGAGGCCTTTAATCCCAGGAACACCATGCCTACTGTCAAGCATGGTGGTGGTAGTATTATGCTCTGGGGATGTTTTGCTGCCAGTGGAACTGGTTCTTTGCAGAAAGTAAATGGGATAATGAAGAAGGAGGATTACCTCCAAATTCTGCAGGAAAACTTAAAACCATCAGCCCGAAGGTTGGGTCTTGGGCGCAGTTGGGTGTTCCAACAAGACAATGACCCAAAACACACATCAAAAGTGGTAAAGGAATGGCTAAACCAGGCTAGAATTAAGGTTTTAGAATGGCCTTCCCAAAGTCCTGACTTAAACCCCATTGAGAACATGTGGACAGTGCTAAAGAAATGGGTTCATGCAAGAAAACCATCACATTTAGCTGAACTGCACCAATTCTGTCAAGAAGAGTGGTCAAACATTCGACCTGAAGCTTGCCAGGAGCTTGTGGATGGCTACCAAAAGCGCCTAGTTGCCGTGAAAATGGCCAAGGGACATGTAACCAAATACTAATGTTGCTGTATGTATATTTTTGACCCAGCAGATTTGGTGACATTTTCAGCAGACCCATAATAAATTTATGAAAGAACCAAATTTTATGACTGTTTTTTGTGACAAACATGTATGTGTTCCGATCACTCTATCACAGAAAAATAAGAGTTGTAGAACTTATTGAAAACTCAAGACAGCCATAACATTATGTTTTTTTACAAGTGTATGTAAACTTTTGACCACAACTGTATTTATTAAAAACACACACACACAAACCTTTATATCTTACATAAACACACTAATTGAAGCTGTACTTAGTACATTTTACCACAGCAGGAAATTAGGAAGCCGAGTCACTTCTCTACAGCCTCGCGTCACACCCTTCCTGTACTACTCAACTGAAACCATTCACTGTACCAAGACCCTTACACACTCTCGCACACATAAAAAAACAGACACATTCAATCCATAATGCTAAATAACTAGATATAAGTCTGTTTTTTCACCTCTAATCCAAACCAGGATCCACCTGTTTTAAAATTTTAACAGTCTCTGTAAAACGCCAAATCTACTGGAGATCCTATTTAAACCTATAGTTATGAATGAATGAATGAAGTTCAACTTATATAGCGCCTTTCTAGAAACCCAAGGACGCTTTACAATTTCCATGTTTTTTTTTTTTTTGTTTGTTTTTTTTTACACACAAGCACATTACATCCACACACCGGTGAGAAGCGGCAGCCAATAGCGCACAGCATACTCTCAATCGGAAACGACCGTCCACCTGGAGGACTGCATCGAGCACTACAGCATTTACCCAGGACAGAGTGCCAATCCATATCTGGGCACAATCATATTGTCATCAATCATATTTACACCCACACAACTTACATACATACCACACATTTGTCACACATACACACCAGATCAATTTAGAGTATTCAATTTTTTGGGGCAATTTATAGTATCCAATTTACCTGATCTCCATGTTTTTGGACTGTGGGAGGAAACCGGAGTCCCCGGAGGAAACCCACGCTGACACGGGGAGAACATGGAAACTCCACCCAGATAGGGACTTGAACCCAAGACCCCAGGGCTGGGTGGCGAACGTGCTAACCACTAAGCCACCGTGCCGCCGAAGTTACACACAAAGTTGAGTAGTACAGGTCCAGGATCGGATCGACTCGTTTTTCGGAATATTTTCTTTTACTATCTACTGCAGACAATAGACATTGAGGAAGAATTTCATGTGCAGCATCATATACAACTTAGGGAAATGTACTGTATTTCACAAAGATCAAGAAAAAGTGGAGTTTAGCGCAACCACACCTTTAAGAAAATACTGATATATTGTATAATTGATTATTATCAAACATGTAGTGATTCAGAGTCTGACAGTGTTTTATTTAGTGTTGTGTTTTAACACTGGCTGCTAGATAAAAATGTTGTACTTCATTGTGAGAAACCCACTGTAAACATTTATTTTATTTAGATTTTATAAATAAGATACTATGCTGCTTACAGTATCTCAATATATTGAGATATAATGAGCTGTAAACCCCTAGATCCTCATGCATACCCTATTGCCAAGGTCCTGGCAATACGCAGCCTTACACTTCCATGAAAATTTTGATAAATGTGATAATAGAAACCCTTCTGCTCTTTAAATAGAAAACATCTATGATACATCTATGATACAGTGTCCCACAGTATGTGATGAATTAATCAATTAGGTGCCCCTCTAATGAAGATATGAAGATGTGCCCACCAGTGAATTAAATACGGTGTGATTCTTGGTAGGTGATATGATATGCATTTAATGGAATACAACAAAGGAAACTGAAAAATGTCAGTAATGACACAAACTAAAACAAAAAATAAAAATAAACTATTTTCCATTATTAAACTCACATCTATTCCATATACTTTCCATACTTTTTCAGTTATAGCCACATCAGCTCTAGAATGCGCATGCCCTATTTTTATTTTTTTCACAACTGTTTAGGAATATGTCCTCAGATGCAGATGCATTTTTCAAGGCTTTCAATAAAAAAGCAACCTATTTCAGCTCTAATATCAGTGAATTATTTTCTCATTTAGGTTGTGACTCAGAAAGTCCATGTTCTTCTCTATAATGCCTTTTTAAGGCACAAAGTCAAGACCAGTGGTTTATTTCTAAGTTCTTTGGCAGACCTGGATTCCAGAAGTAGAGTTCTTAGCTGTTATCAAAATGCCACATACCAGTACGCCAAATCACGCCGAGCTCTTATTCTCCCATGCTGCCCGTGCATGTGAATCATTTACCCCAAAGTAATAATAGAAATCATAAGACAGAGTCTCTGAGCAACAAGTAGCCAAAGATAGGTATGGAAAAATATGGAAACAGTAGGGCTGCAACAAACGACTATTTTGATAATCAAATAATCTGATTAAACTTAGTCTAATAAAAAAAAATAAGAGACCGATTAAAAATGAAGACTTTTTTATTTTACCAAATTGAAACTCTCTGGAATATTTTTGCACCAGGAGTAAAGCAGCATAAAGTTATCCAAAAGCAGTGTGTAAGACTGGTGGAGGAGAACATGATGCCAGGATGCATAAAAACTGTGATTAAAAACCAACCAGGGTTATTCTAACAAATATTGATTATTTCTGAACTCTTAAACCTTTATAAATATGAACTTGTTTTCTTTGCATTATTTGAGGTCTGAAAGCTCTGAATCTTCGTTTTTGTTATTTCAGCCATTTTGCATTTCTGCTAATAAATGCTCTAAATATGGGAGAAAATTTGGGAGAAATGTTGTCTGTAGTTTATAGAATAAAACACCAATGTTCATTTTACTCAAACATAAACCTATAAATAGCAAAATCAGAGAAACTGATTCAAAAACTGAAGTGCTCTGTTCATTTTTTACAGAGCTGTACATATGGATTGATGGCTTGTGATCATCCAGTTTCACTAATAAAATAAAACTAATAAAAACTAATAAAAAACATTAAATGAAGAGAAAACAATCTATAAAATCCAGCAGCTTATCCTAAAGAAAAGCCTTTAGCCTGGCCTCTCACAGCTGGCAGTGCTAACAGCTGATCTTTAGGGCTCTTCTATTTTTAAAGTCCTTGTCAGCTCAGAGCTCACCAGAGCCAACATACCAGCCGGTCAGTGAACAGCCCGTGTGAAACTCTACATTCCCCACACTTAAAAGCACAGACTTCCCTAAATTGTTGAAATTACAATACAGTACTGATGACCTTTTATATCTGACTGTAGCAGACACTTTTATACAGAGTGACTTACAATTTAATAATGTTACAGAGACAGACGAACATAGCATTAGTTGACTATTTTTACATAAGCACTATCTGGTCCAATTAAACTCTGGTTTTCAGGTGTGAAAAGAGAAAAGCGAAATCCAGAGAGGTTTGATTGTGGTGAAAACAGGATCCAACCGAACTATCAAATACAATCAAATATCCCTCATATGTGAGCTAAATGGCTGTTCAGGTGCAGTTTAATCTGATTTACTACTTTAGACTATTACTACGGCTATTAACTTATGCAATCTCTTCTGCTGCTTGATAAAAAAAAAAAAATGTTTTTTTTTTTTTTTTTTTACACTGAATGTGGTTAACGCATTGAATACTGTAAATACAGGAAGAGGGTCTTGAGTTCCAGACCAGTGCATATATTTTTAAAATGTATATCTGCTAACTTTTAAATAACTTTCTACTTTTACCACTCACATCCAAGCAAAGTTAGAAAGTTAGTTAAAAAAGCAGATACACGCTTCAAAAATATACACACTGATCTGGAACTCAGGACCGTCTTCCTGTATTTACTTTTTGCTCCTGCATCTGACAAACCAGAAGAGAAAGCACACTGTTTTTTAGGCTGTTTTCAGATTAGCGCTAGTAAAGGCCATCCAACAGCACCACACTGAGTATTCTGGTAAGCCAGGGCGCTATTAGCAAGCGCTTCATCCCACGTAGCTTGTTTTTCACCTTTGAATGCCGAAAGAGCTAGGGCTGGGGTTAGCAGCTAATGCTAATACTGCTCCAGCAGTGCTAGCTGGGGTTAATGGCATGCTACAGGCCGATAATATTCACCTCTGATCGGCAAAAGAGCAAACGCTTAGCGAAACTAACGGCTAATACTAATACTGCTCCAGCCTTAGTGCTGGAGAAACTTCACTAAAAAAAAACTCTCCTTACTGCTACTTTTACTCCTACTGCTCCTTAATACCTGACTGGTAGAATTCATACATGATGTGCACCGGATTAAAAAGAAGCACTGAATATTTTTGGGTAAAAATTAAAGGATTTTATTTGCACCTTAAGCACCCTTAGTAGTAGAGAATGATGTGCTTTCCTGGGTATGGACTTATACTCAGTGTGCAAGTTAAGAGTAGAACTGTAAGATCTTGAACTTTTCTTGGACTGTTGCTCTTAAATAACAGCAACATACCAAAAAAGATTTTAGGAAGTATTCACTGCAGCTTTACAGTGTGCACTGCAGCTTCCTGCTTAGCCCTCAGACTCCATAGTGCTAGTGTTCTCAAGTTCTCCTTTAACCAAACAAAACAAAGCACTGCCTGTTACAGTAGAACAGTAAGTGGACACACAAGGTCATTTAGAGGTTGGTCACTCAAGATTGTAAAATGTTGACTGAGAATTCATTTATTTATTTATTTATTTGGCACTAAAATATTTAAAACTAGATACTTTAACCTTCACTACTAATCTTTCTGCCATCTTTCTTTTGTTGCAATACATAAATTACAACAAATCAAAACATGCTGTTCTTGTCTAGTTCTGCACTTAAATGAAAAGTATAACACACTACAGTACAATTGAGAAAACAGTAAAACAAACTCCTATCTAAATTGCACACAGTTGAGAAAATCCCAACTTTTTAAACTATTCTCCTTGCTGGTTCTACTTGGAAAACACTTCCACAATCTTCAAAATGAGAAATATATATAACTGTAAATGTATACCTACACCAATGGTCTTAAAAAGGTACATTTGGTACATGGTCTTGTGATCAGGTACATTTCTGGTGTATTGCTATCTTGGCAACAGAAAACACAGGTGCGCCACTGACTGATTACAACCTACGCAGAAGTCAACAGTCAGACGTTTATTGCTATCTTGGCATAGAATTGTCCACACAGGCGCATCCTCAATACTTGTACACTCTCATTTGTTGCACACACATGGACATGCAGCTAGCAGCTATACAAATTTTCAACAATAGAATTCAGAATAAAATAATGTTATTCTACATCAATTTTGTACAGAAACCTGAACAAAATTATGTGTATAGTTATATGAAGTTTTCTGAAATTTCTCAATGTATTCTTTACTTGCTTGTCAAAACAAAACCTCAATGTTTGACATAATTAAAACTGACCAATTTAAACTAATTTTCTTTCCAATTTGGATAGGAAACAGGAAAGCGCCCATCCCCAGCTTCGACACATCAGCCAACAGACGCCTGTATTTTTTCCAGTATTAGAACTAGGAAAATGTTTATTGTTGCCAATTTTGGCCAAATAAGTTTATACCAATACATATTTGGTATAGTAGCCATCTGCTGCAGCACCCACCCTAAATTTGAAGAAAAAGAAATGATCAAAGATATGATTCCTTTCTATTTAGGTTAAACTTATTCATACACGTATACTTTAATAGCTTAGTCCTCACAGAAGAGAAGAAAAGAAATGTAACAGTGTTGATATTTGTGGTAACAGCACAGCCTTTTCACACTAAGTGCTCTATCTTACACCCTGCTCAAAGCGCTGCACAATGCTCACTGCTATCTTACACCCTGCTAACAATCTATTTTTTTCACGTCTTTCGCTTGCAATGTTTAAATAGAAACAGTGCTTGTGAATATATTTACACTGATCGGCGTGGAGGTCTGGAAGTGAGGTGTGTTCAGGTACATTTCTGGAACACTGATCTTGGTAACAGAAACCACAGTTGCACCACTGACTGAATACAACCTAGACAGACGCCAACAGTCAGACGTTCATTGCTACCTCACACTCTCACTTGTTGCACACACATGGACATGCAGCAGTGCATCAATCAATTGCATGTCAGCTTTGCAAACTTTCAGCAATAAACAGAATGCAAAATAAAATAACATTATTCTACAAAATAACATAAAATAGAATTCAAATTGTCATATTACTTGAATAGCCAGTTTATTCTGCTGAGAATAATTGGACACTGCGCCATTAAGATAGCAATCTGCCAAAGTCAGAGCACACCTGGCTCTTCTTAATAATTTTTTTTTAGTTTTTATCCCATTTTCTCCCCAATGTACATGGGCCAATTACCCAACCTACTCATTAAGACTCCCCCTATCATTAGTGATGCCACAACACCAGGAGGGTGAAGAGACTGGCACATGCCTCCTTCGATACATGTGAAGTCAGACTCCGCCTCTTTTCCAACTCTGTTTGCTGAATAACCCTCGGAGGAAAGCACAGCGACTCGGTTCAGATACATCAGCTCACAGATGCAGCCTTTTGCTGTTCCGCATCACCCTACAGGAGTGATGAGGGGAAAGAGAGAGCACCATCTACTGTACCCACCCAGAGAAAGAAAGCAAGACCAATTGTGCTCTCTTAGGGCTCCGGCTGCTGATGGCAAGCTGCATGACTGGGATTCAAACCAGCAATCTCCCGATCATAGCACCACCGCTTTAACTGTTAAAGGGAATGGTAAGTAATAGACTGATTGGTTTATTTCATGATAACACCATTTCAAAACTCACCTAAGACTAATTAAGAGAATTATAGCCGAGCAAGGCTTGCTTTTCCCGTCGTTACAATAGCAAAGACATACTGACATGCCCTAAATCAAGTTGCATGGTTGACAGCTCACCTATTAATTGTTAAAATAGGGAATTACGACTTTGAGCTGTTGGCAATGCCAACCTTAACTGAAAAGGCTGAGCTGAACTTGATACTTGGACATTTCCACAGCTCTGTCAGTAAGTAGAGGAGGTGGCTTTATAGTATAAACAGTTATCTTGGACGGAGTACAGAGCTCAACAGGCACCCTAACAAACCTGTAAACAGTGTCTTCCTCTGAACTTCTAAAACAATGAGACGTGAAGAGAGAAACAAAACATCCAGTCATCCATTAATCAATTTATCCCACAGACGAGAAAAACATTAGTGAACCTAATGCATGTGATACAAACCATACGCCCTTTGTTGCTTACTGTGTTATGACAGGATAGGGAAATGTTAGTGTGGTACAGCAATAAATCACTTATTGTGGAACTACTTCTTGTTGGAAGGTTTTGTACAGTAGAGTATTAATTCTGTAAACACAGCAGGGGTGCACTGAAATGTACTATTTCAGCATCTTCACCACAGTGTGTGCACACAATATTCACACTGCAGAATTTCGCATGTCAGGTACAGGCAAAAAAAAACAATACATAGGCCTGTCACAATAATTGCAATATCGATTTATCGCGCAATAAATGAATTGTGATATCGTCTATTGTGCTTATTTCTATGTTTGTTCAAATACATAACAGTGAACAGTATTTTAGCCAGTTATGCTTCAGTAACTGCGACTCCACACACAAAGTGTGGATTAAATAAGTATATAATTCTCAAACTAATTATAATAAATGATTACTTTAAATTTAGTTGTCTTTAAAAAGTGTATAAATAAAATTGCTTTTTTATGTTATTCGGTTATCATTATGTCAGTGGCATTTTAATAGTCTTAAAATTACAAAAATATTGTATATCGCAATAATTTCTGGAACAATATATCGTCCACAAAAAAAATCATATCGAGACAGGCCTAACAAAACATTATCATTTTACAGTTTCATCCATGTTTTTTTTTTATAATATTACAACATTACAACACAGTCCACTCTGAATAATATGACCAACTCCTTGCTACTGCAGTTCTATGATTACAGACTAGGGCTGCAACTAATGACTAACTATTTTAGTAGTTGATTAATCTGTCGATTATTTGTTTGATTAGTTGATTAGTCGCGATTATTTTTTGTCATGCCCTCCATTTGAGAACAGCTAAACATTTTGGCCTCAAGACCAATTCTGCAGTACATTTTGATCATTTGAATGACCTATATTAAACTAAAACTAAAAATAAGAATATAAACTATAATGCTGTATCGGATCCATATGCTTACCAGAAGTATAACATAGTATCTAGTATAGTATAATAAAGTATGCAATGAAACAAAAAAGACGATAGTATGTAATGAAAGAAATACTAAGTGATCCTATATGGCTAGATACGTAGATTTTTTTTTCTAATACCCTGCAGCCCTAAACCACACACACTCCACACAAAATACAATATGATCTGTGTGTCTTTGTTGCTTTCATTATATCATTGTTTTCATTATTTTCTATATTTAGCAGTGCAAGTTGCCACAAGTGCCAGTGTAACTTTCTCTGCAATGCCTTTTTGTGAAGCTAGCGTTATACATTTCAGCTGTGTGTTTCTGCATGACACCAGTCAGTACATATACAAGTCACACAAACGTGGGCAGGCTGTGAGGTAGGCCAAAAAAAAAGCTTTTTTTCCAAGATTTGTCATGCTTCTTTGATCCATTCATCTTGACATTTTGCCACAATTTAGGAACAACTAACAGATTGGAAGAAAATGTGTTTTACATTAGCTAACATTCACAATAATAAATCAATAAACCACAGGACAATACTCAATCCTGTTACTGGCACGCACTCCTGTTACTTTTCATGTTAAAGGACTAAAAGCAACAGGACTAAGTTTTTTTGCACAGAAAAAAAGCAAAAAATATAGCACAAGCAAACAAGAGATTTCAGAAGCAAAAGTGTTTAACAGCAAAATCCACAGAAAATCCACAAAAACACCAAAATAAAAGCCAAGAAAAGCAAAGCCAGGAAACATCCAAACTGAAATAATTCTCAAAATATCTGCAAACAATAATAAAGTAATCAAGCATAATGTAATAAATAAATTTGCTATATATATTGTTTCTCTTTTGAATTTGCTACATACTCTTTTTCCTTTTGATTCTTAAAAATGTAAATGCAGATTTTATTTTATTTTTTATTTTTTGCTTGTGCAATGTGCTTTTGGCAAAAAATTTAGTAATCCATAGTTTACTGATTGCTATCGAAAATATAATAGGTAATAAAACAAATAAATGTTCCTTAAATAATTTACTAAACACTTTAAAATGTTAATTTTAAACACTACTGAACACAACTCAAACCCAACATACACAAACATTTAGAAAGTAAAAAGATCAGCAGGTTTTCGGTCTCTGGTGGATTTTTAAAAGTTGAGATCAGTAGGTTATTTGTTTTCTGACCAAACTACAGCAGGAACACATGGTCACAACATGGCGCGCGAGCGCACCTGTCACTTGACACCTGTGAGTTTGTGTCAGCAGAGTGCTGAACTGTGGCTGGAGCATTAGCATTAGCATTAGCACTGCTGGTAACTCACTCATTTATTTTACAGATTAAAAGCTTAATGCCATGATTTAACACAAGATCTATCAGCTAATAATGAGATAAAGCTCTGCGATAATCTTTAGAACAAACTTTAACATTCAACTTCAAAAAACGAACTTACAAATTAAATAGAACAGTCACAGGATAGGTTACTTGACCTATAGATATATTAATATAGCATACCCTTGTAAAAGAAACATATATATTTTTAATATACTATATTTTATTATGAAAACGTACATACTTTATCAAATTAAAATATGTACTTAAATACATGCTAAATGTACTATTTTGGTACAACTAATGGCAACTTAAGTATATTACAATTATAATTAAGCTATATTTAAGCACCAAAAATCATAAAAAAGCATTAGAATATGATTTCATGAAACTTCTCCAAACTTGTACATTTAGTACAAAAATGTACATTTAGTACTCTTTACCTAATTTAAACACACTTTTAGTGCTCTTAAGTAGGCCTATACTTCCTTTTCACATGGGTAGTTATACAGTGAGTGGCTAAATATGAGAATATGAGAAAGAGAAAGAGAGAAGGGAAGAGAGAGAGAGAGAGAACCACGTGGAAAAGGACTGACTGACCCAGTAACAACCTAACCTAGCTAACAGCCAGTTGTTTAGCTAGTAATGTAATTGGGTTTAATTATTATTATATATATATATATATATAAAACATATAATAAATACATTAAATGTTGTTAAGTTTTAGTGTAGTTAGCCTGGTAACTAACTGCTGCTAATAATAGCAGTTTAGAGGTTTACAAACAAACAGGATAAAACAAGAAGTATCCTACAGATCAAATGCAAATAAACACAACCTGAATAAATATATATAAAATATATAATATATATAAAAAATGAATACCTCTCTTGCAATTAAATTCAGAGCATCTCCCTCAGCGGTCAGCCCATTTCTGCTGGTGGTTCTTTTTCGTCCTGGTCCTTGAGAACCCATTATATTATCAGCAGTATTGTTGTTGTTGGTTTAAAGGTGAAGAGATGTAGAGTAGAATCCACCTTTAAAACACCTTCCTCTGTGATTTCTTTTCTCTAGAAACTTCTCTCCATGAACTCTCCAGGTTTCAGAGCTGAGCTGAAGTGCTGTGGTGGTGGTGCAGCTGGTGGAGGTGGTGGTTTCCCAGCTTGTAGACTTCAGTCGACTGCATACATCCGTCTGAGCTTCACTTCCTGAGCTGTAAACTTCACAAACTCCAGTAGAAAAGCGCGAATATCAGTCGTGTAAAGCCATTCACACGAGTTTCACTACTGCACACACACTGCTCCACGCTTTATAGGAGGCAATAAAACTCCCTGTAAAAAAAAAAAAGTTTCTCTGCTCTTTTTTCTTGTGATTTTTCTCTCAGGAGATACTTTGTTTCTACTCGAACTTCCTCTTTACTTTCAGCTGCTACAATGTCGCGCCGTTTAAACACTTCAGAGAGAGAATAAAGGAAATCCGTCAGGCCTGAAATCAGTCAGGTCTGAATCGCGTCAGTGTATTAAACTGAAATAAATGTGTGTGTGTGTGTGTCTCAGTTTCTCAGTGTGTTCTCAGTTCAGTCAGAAGTGGGCTGTCCTGCTCTATCCACGCCCTCCTCACTATTTTTGTCTGATGCTAAAAACAGATCCCTTATGTTGCACTTCACTTACAGTTTATTTTCCAATTGCTAAAACACGATTTTGTTTAAAAAAGAAAAAATAGGCTGTTTTTATCAAAATACATAAGGACCAGAATGGCACAGAATGGATGTTTGTTGTAACTCTTTAAAACTAAACTTAATTTTTAAAATCTTTTTTTTTTTTTAAACTATTATTAACTATTATGTATTCCTTTGATTTTCTCTCAAGAATAAAGTGTTTATTTTAAAGAAATGGTTATAGACTGCATGTTAAAATAATCTTTTCAAAAAGACCCAAACCTGAAATTGATCAAATTTATTATTATGCAATTTATTAACAAATAGATAAATGATGAACCAAACAGAATTGTTGGAGAAAAAAAAGTGGTTTACATTAACTAATATTCACATTAATAAATCAGTAAACCAGGGGACATCACTCACTCCTGTTACTGGCACTCAGTTCTGTTAATGGATTAATTTAAGCAACTTGACAGAGTGTTGAAATTGACCTTCTCAGTCATAGTTAACTCACTCCTGTTACTGGCATTCACTCCTGTTACTGATACTCACTCCTGTTACTGGCACTCAGTCCTGTTACTGGCACTCAGTCCTGTTACTGGCACTCAGTCCTGTTAATGGATTAATTTAGGTAACAGGACAGAGTGTTGAGATGGACCTCCTCAGACATAGTTAAAATAAGCTCAAATATACAGAAAATCAAATGAGGGAACTTAATTTGGGTCTTCCCACGGTCTTCAGAAGAACCAAATATGTTTTAAGTATACTTTTAAACAATATACTTAAATGCATTTTTATTTTACACAGGCAGGTTAGTAGATTAATATTTTGTACACAGTAAATGGAGTGCAGTCAAAACAACAGTCAATTTCTGCTTGCGGGCCTGCCCTCCTT
The DNA here is from genome assembly GCF_023375975.1 of Astyanax mexicanus. Taxonomy (NCBI): domain Eukaryota; kingdom Metazoa; phylum Chordata; class Actinopteri; order Characiformes; family Acestrorhamphidae; genus Astyanax; species Astyanax mexicanus. Next base: position 1,957,025 of record NC_064418.1, on the reverse strand, counting down.
AGATTTTTATAGTTATGCGACAATGTAAGTAAATTTAATAATAATAATAATAATATTAACACAGATAACAGTATAGTTGTGCATATAGCACTATCTCTCTCTCTCTCTATATATATATATATATATTCATACTGTATATTTTGTTTGATTGTTTGTTAATGTCAAGACTGTATGCAGCAGCATACAAAGGAAGCCATATAAAGATATTACCCTCGCTGTGTACAATAAACAGTGCAAATCATTTGACTCATCTCTCTCTCTACCTCTCTCTCTCTCTCTCATTCTTCAGTTCCCTTTGATGTAGCATTATCATGATTTCTAGCATTCTTATATTAAAAAGGAAAGACCAGCTGACAGGAACTGACAGAGCACTCAATGATGCAATGTTGGTATGTTGATAAGAAATTGGCACCTTCATTAATTCCACAAAAACGCTCTCCAGGAATGTTCCCAACCCATTTGCTTTATTGCAGTACAGTGACACATTTTTAGGCCATTTAAATGTATTGCTTTTATATAAGTGAAAGACGATTTTTAATAGATAGAGTGTATATTAGCTATAGGCTGAGGTTGGCCATGTTTATAAAAATAATCAGTAACAGATCATCCGGAATTAAAGGTTCTCTTAAATGTGTTAAATTTGTATTTGGATTTATTACAGCTCTGGAAAAAAATAAAAAATAATAAGAGAGCACTTCAGTTTCTGAATCAGTTTCTCTGATTTTGCTATTTATAGGTTTATGTTTGAGTAAAATGAACATTGTTGTTTTATTCTATAAACTACAGACAACATTTCTCCCAAATTCCTAATAAAAATATTCAATATTTGGAGAAAATGAGAAATGGCTGAAATAACAAAAAAAAGATGCAGAGCTTTCAGACCTCAAATAATGCAAAGAAAACAAGATCATATTCATAAAGTTTTAAGAGTTCAGAAATCAATATTTGGTGGAAAAACCCTGGTTTGATTTTAATCACAGTTTTTTTCATGCATCTTGGCATCATGTTCTCCTCCACCAGTCTTACACACTGCTGTTAGATCACTGCTTTTAGTCACTGCAAAGACCACCAAACCTTATGATGATGAAACTGGCTCTCATCAGGACCGTCCTAGGAAAGGAAGAGAAAAAGTTTCCTCTGTTGTACAGGATAAGTTTATCAGAGTTACCAACCTCAGAACCAGCAAGTTAATAGTGGACCATGAGGGATTAAACACAGTGTTTAAAAACCCCAATAAACACTGCTGCAGCTCTGTTCGGGCCCTGTATGTTGATTTGAAGATTTATTTCGTAGGTGTTTTCTTGGTAGATGAAAGAAAAGAAAGAAAAAAAGAAGATTATTCATAAACAGCTACACAAAACAATGAAATAAATCACAATTGTTTTAATCTGACAATTTGGACACACACAAAGCATTACTCATTAGGAAATTAGTATATGATTTTATGAATTTGAATATGCAACTTTAGACACTCAATGCACAGAAGAAGGTTTTACATCTTACATGTTTAACTGTTTTATTTTTTTATTATTCACGGCTCAGTTATAATCAGGATGCAAAATGCTTGATTCTGAGGGGTAGGTAGGTGTGTGTTGTATTAGCCCTGCCCCTGTCTGCATATAAACGGATGGCTAGAAGAAGCTCTGAGCTCAGAGAGAAAGAAATAACGAGAAAGGAAACCCCTCATCTTTCTGCAACTTTTGGAGAAAAAGCAACCTGATTCTGCAATCTTCACTTTCTCTTACAGATCTGGAAGAGTGCACCTTTAATACTCTAATAATTTAGATCATCTTTATCTCTGTATTTGTGCATCATTTCTTCATCTAGGCACAGGAGAACAAACACCAAAAAACATCAAGACGAGCATCTACTGACTACTGTAAGTATTATTTATTATAACAAATATTTGGTCATTTTTCAAACAATGTTTCAAATATTAAACTGGTGTTTATGGTTAACTAGTTAAAATTGATACTAAAAATGCATTTAATTATTATAGATAGTTGGGTTTTTAGATTTTCTGACAGGGATTAAGCCTTGTCGTAGACAGTTTTCATGTCAATGGAAGATCTCTATTCAAAATGCTCTGTAGTTCAAGATTTCAGTAAGTCAGAAAATAATGATTTTTCTTTTATTAACACCCACTGTAATGGATGTTTAAAAACTCCTATGCATGAAATCAACCCTGGAGTAATTTTCTCTTTTATTGGGGTCCTCTGTGATTTTATTTTATATTATATTGTCCGGAACGTGTTCGTGTTTTTCTCAGACGTCCCCTGAGAAAATTACAGGCTGAATTATCTACTGTTTTTCTCTGAATTCCGTGGTCCTCCGGTAATTTTAGTCCCGTCCGGACTCACATCTCTGTGTTTCGTCTCCTTGCGTTTAATAAAATAGCTATTTGTCCACTGCTGCGCACCGTAATTACACTTTGGGCACCACATTTTTCTACGGAAATCCACATTAAAAACACAACAGCGAGTGGAAATGGAGGAGCTACTGAACATGATGTATGTCATGTGACCGAGAAAAGCTAAAAACTCTCTGGTTCTCTTGTTTTTTTCAGTTTCAGTTCTGATGCAGGAGTTTTGTCACTGAGCATTAGTGAGAAATACTGTATCCATCCATGAATGGTTTGATGCTATTATGCACTATAGAGTGAGAAACATTCCTTCCTTTCCATCATTTGTGGAGCACGTGGAGTTTCTAAATTCTAAACATTTCAATAATTGTTTCTGTAAAAAATTTTTTGGACTTTGAATTTGTCCTGGACACTGTTTTCTTCTAAATTATGATTGAAACCACATCTTTATTTATTACTTCATTTTTATTTTTTATTTTCCCCATTCAGAATAACCCTGTCCCAACTTTATTTGGAATGAGTTACAGGCCAGAAATGAAGAAACGCAGGAATGTCTTTAAAGAATATTAACAAATAAAATGAAACAGATCAGAAAAAAAAAAAACGATAAAAGTATCTTGGGCTCAACTGTAACTGATCTAAGAATTAAAATCAGGATATCTTTCTGTTTTCCTGAACTGTAGGTTGTATTTACTCTGTGTCGGGAGCTCAGCTATGACAGTGAAGTCCTTTATCATGCTGCTCTCCTTCCTGCTGCTGTTCAGCCTGGTCCAGCCTAAACTACTCACCAACCTACAGCGTTCATCTGAGATACGAGGTACAGTATCAAAGCATAGTAATGGATTTTATTTTACATAACCATTATGAATATATAAATGTATTGTATTTATATGTATTGTGTGATGAATTAAAATTAATTGACCAAAAAGAAATTTTGGTAACACTTTACATTAAGTGTTGACTGACTAACATAAATTAATGCATTAGTTACCATGAATAAGACATGAGATAATACATTAACAAAGCTTAGATAACGTTAATTAAACACAGAACTACAGCATTAATTAATGTTATTTTCACATTATATATCATTATATATTATATATCATACACTTCATTAATAACGTTAACTTTTGTTAGAAAAACACGTAACAACTGCTCTTCTTGTCATTTGCTTATATGCTGCAGCTATGCATAAAGTCATTGTTAAATATATTTTTTATTAAATATTAGTTATAAATACATTTGGCTTATGCAGTGATAACCAGTTACTTTTTTTAACTGATGCCAGTTAACCAATATAATATTATATATTTAACATTTTTACTTCTATTGGAAATACAGTACATCTGTACATGGATTACACTTATTTTAATTTCACTTTACATCAGGTATATATTTAATTTACTGAACAGAACTGTCTGTATAAGTGTTTAGTAATGTTTAACAGATGTTAATAATGCTTTAAAAGGGCTTTATTGGTTAATGGTGGTTTATATTTATAATTTCTACATTTAAGTTGAATTCCAACAAACACTCACACATATATGTAAGATGAAATGAAGCATCATAAGCACCATCCAGACTAATATATTTGCTTAAATATAAATATTTAACGATAACCGTAAACATAACTGCAGTACACAAGCAAATGACAAGAAGATTAACTAATGCAGTTGTTACTTGTTTACTGAACATTAGGAAAGTATATGATAATAAAGTATATTATATAAAGTATATATATATATATATTTGTTCATCTTAACAAATGTTTAACTGAAACAGACATTTAAAAACAATTAATGCTGTAGTTCCATGTTTATTTAACATTATCTAAGCTTTGTTAATGTATTACCTCATGTCTTATTAATAGTAACTAATGCATTAATTCATGTTAGTTAATGTAAAGTGTTACTGAAACTTCTTACTTTTTCAGATCGTAAAATTGATGCGTTGTGGTATAAAGGCAGAGGAATTCGGCCAGTTGGACGATTTGGTCGATGGATTGTGAAAACCACGAGGGGGGTGTATTACGGACAACAAAGTATTTGCTCTTCATGTCGAGATCCAGACGCAACCAGAGACTGACGGCCTTTATTACATAAAAGTGATGATTTTACACTTTGTGCCCTTTAAAAACCTTAAATCAACTGCAGACCATGTTTTACACAGTGTGTATGTGTGTTTATGTATGATATATGTGATTTTGAAATAAAGTAATGGGTGTTGATATAAATGATTGATTCCCAAATCCATTTCCTAAACATATTCTCTAGAAAGCAACACAAAAAAAATTATAAACGTGCCAATGTTTTAAACATTAAATGGAATGAAACGTATAAGCTGATTAAGCTCAAGACTCAATTCGTATAAACTAAAGTCTTCTTTAATCACATACCTGAAAGTGTATTTAGGCACCTGAAAATGAGAATCAAGTCCCACAATGCTGTTTTCTCCAGAAGAGCAGAATGAATGGAGACGGCCACCATAATCTTCTGTCCACAGGGCATAACTGATATGATCTACAGTACATCTGTTCAAGGCTTCAATTATCTGTAACTTGTACATTTAAAAAAGGGAGGAGAAGAAGAAGAAGAGAGAGAGAGGAAAAATGGGAACAGCAGCTAACGGTCCAGAAATCGTTTTTGGATGGCTTCAAGAACTACGTCTTTGAGGAGAGCAATCACAGCACGAGGATCATCGCTGCTCACTACAGCACTGCCCGATACGATCATGTTAGCCCCTGCCTGAAAAACACATATCAGAGAAAAACGTTAGTACATGACAGTTAAATTGCATTTTGCACAATAAAATTAATTTAAAATACTCACAAAAGCAGACAACTACATAATATGCAGTTCTGTTAAAGATAAAAACCTGATAGAGGCTTATATAAAGTCTCTACCTAAATTATATTACAGTATATATTATATTTCAAGAAAAAAGTAAACTAGTGGTTTTAGTTGTGAGTTATACTCATGTACATACAGTAGGATGGTTGCAGGTCACAGTTAAGGTTATATCGTTAAAATTATAGAAATGCTTCTAGCATATAACTACAACTACAAATATGTATGTGATGTTTATGGTAAAACTATTGATCAGTTATACCTCGGCACATCTGTGAATAGTGTCCGGTCCAACTCCTCCATCTACTTCAATGTCTAACGAAGGGAACTGACTCCTTAACCAGCTGACCTGTGTGGAATTAAAAGTGTTTAGCACATTTAATATAACAAAAAAAAAAAACAAGGTTCATAACACAATCACAGGTTCACAGGTAAACATACTGAATTACCTTTGGCATCATGTCCGCCATAAACTTCTGACCCCCAAACCCCGGCTCCACCGTCATAACCAGAGCCATATCTATCTGTCCGGCCCACGGCGCCAACTCCTCTACTGTGGTGTTCGGCTTAATAGCCAGACCAACCTGCACACAACCGTTTAACACATTAAAAAAACAGACTTATTGTATTATAATATTTCAGGGCAGAAAGCAAGTGAGAGAGAAAGAAAAAAAAAAGAGAGAGAGAGAGAGAGAGAGAGAGAGAGAAAATGCATGAGTGTGCAAAAGACAGGGCGAGACAGCACACAAGAGAAGGAGAGACAGCGGAAGAGAGGGAGAGACAGCTACAGACAGAGAGAGACAGGGAGACACAGCTACAGACAGAGAGAGACAGCTACAGACAGAGAGAGACAGCCACAGACAGGGAGAGACAGCTACAGACAGAGAGAGACAGCTACAGACAGAGAGAGACAGGGAGAGACAGCTACAGACAGAGAGAGACAGGGAGAGACAGCTACAGACAGAGAGAGACAGGGAGAGACAGCTACAGACAGGGAGAGACAGCCATAGACAGGGAGAGACAGCCACAGACAGGGAGAGACAGCAACATACAGGGAGAGACAGCTACAGACAGAGAGAGACAGGGAGAGACAGCTACAGACAGGGAGAGACAGCTACAGACAGAGAGAGACAGCTACAGACAGGGAGAGACCTTCATCCCGCTCTCCCGGATTTCCTTGATTAGGTTTCCAGGATTGGTTGTGGCTTCTAAATGGAATGTGTACTGATTGGCTCCTGCTGCCGCCATGGGTTTTACCCACTGCTCCGGTCTGGAAACCATCATGTGCATGTCTGAAACACACATCACAGTTACAGAGTACAGAGATTAAAGTAGATTTATCATATACTGTTAAATTACATTCACCCTCACGGAGCACTGCATCAGCAACACTTACACACCTATTTACTAATGCAGTTATCTTATCAGCCAATCGCATGGCAGCTGTGCAATGCAAACAAGCAACAAAAAAATTACACGTTTCTGGGACATCATGCTAGAACCTCTGATTGTTGCTGTTCTTGTTTTTTCTATAGATGTAAAAATATGTAAAACATTCATGCTCATACATTTACTGTAATTATTATCAACTTACCAAAGAAAGGATCTGGACCCACAGCACTACGTAAACATTCCACCATGGGATGACCAAATGTGAGGTTTGGAACAAAATGTCTTGAAATAAACACAGAAAACCAGTTAAAGTATGTTTAAAGTGGTGAAATGCTTACAGCCATTTACTGTTATTAAAACAGCACTTTATATATAATTGCTTTCCAATAAAAAATACTGTGTTAACATTTCTTGATGAATGGAGCAATATACTTTTTCCAAACCTACTCAAACTTCCACTGAAAGTTAAGGTTTTAGTAGTTCAGAAATCAATTTTTGGTGGAATAACCCTGGTTGGTTTTTAATCACAGTTTTTTATTCATGCATCTTGGCATCATGTTCTCCTCCACCAGTCTTACACACTGCTTTTGGATAACTTTATGCTGCTTTACTCCTGGTGTAAAAATTCAAGCAGTTCAGTTTGGTGGTTTGATGGCTTGTGATCATCCATCTTCCTCTTGATTATATTCCAGAAGTTGTTTTTAATTTGGTAAAATAAAAGAAACTCATCATTTTTAAGTGCTCTCTTATTTTTTTTTTTTTTGCCAGAGCTGTATTTGAGTATGTAAACATCTGAGCAGAAAAATGAGATTATCTGGTCAGTACTGAGTAAAGACAACACGTGCGGTTCTACACGGGAGGCAAAGGTTAAAATTATTGATCCTTAACCCCAAACAGAGCTTCAAATAAACAGTTAAACAGAGTTAAACCCTCTGATTAACTCTATAAAAACTGCTGATTCTGGTAGTTTTTTTAACTGGCTCACTTTGGACCCTGCTGGGTTCATTGTAATGGACATTATGTATGTATTATTGCACTTAACACAGACTGAGACCTGTTGACCCTCAGAATGGACATTTATTAGCTAATCAAACTGCAGTAGGTTGGAACAATTATGTATATTTTTACTTTAAAGATTGTATGAGATTTAGGAATTTAGGAAACAGTTTAGGAATAATTTACTTAATAAAAAAAAATAAGTTACAGGGTTCATACAGTTTTTAACCAACTAATTTCCATGACTTATTCATACCTTCAAGGCAAGTTTTCATGACAATATGATTGTTCAAATATCAGTGCAGACATGGACAATAAAACCAAAAATCAACTTAAACTATGAACAAAATTGATTACAATAGGCTTAAAATTAAAAGTATAATAAAAAAAAAACATTCTTAAAGCAATGTTAACACACAATCTTCAATAATAGAATGTGTCAAATTTTAAGAGCTTCATCGTGCAGGGCTAAATTACTGAACAAACTCAGATCTGATGTATTTGGTAGCTTAAAACTTTTTTTTCCCAAAACTTTTTGGGTGTTTTGTTTTTTCCAAAATTTATCCAGGCCTGAAAAAAAAATAGCCATTTTGTAATTCCATGACTTTTCCAGGTTTTTTTTATTACCGTATGAAACCTGAAGTTATAGAAAAAGTTAAATATATAGAATAAAGATAATATTAAATAAATAATTTCTCTGCAATAAAAATATAAAAGTTGAATAATACATAATATTATTTTTTCTCACTGGAGCAGAATTTAAGTATTTAAAGGGTTAAGTAAAGTAAGGTTAAGTTAGTTAGTTAGTTAGGTTAAGTTAACTGAGACAGACTGAAGAACTGAAGTATCAGCAGCAGCTTCAGGTTGAGGTTGAGGTTCAGGTGAGCGGGAGCTCCAGAACTCACCCGTCCATCACATCCAGGTGCAGGTAATCAGCTCCACACTCCATCATCCTCCTGCACTCCGCCCCGAGCTGAGACAGATCACTGCTGAGGATCGAGGGCCCGATTTTAGCGGAGTAAGCCATGTTTACTCTCCACCAACAACAACACCAGCAGCAACAGCAACAACGTGATACTTCTCCTTCTTCTTCTTCTTCTTCTTCTTCTACGGATTTATTCAGTTTAACTAACCGGAGCTTCAGCTCCCCCTTCTGGTCAATCCATGAACTTCTGTAGTCAGCAACAGTTTATACAGACCTGTATACTAATTATATTCACTTATTAACAATTTTTTGACAATTTAAAAATAAAAACATGTCATAAATGCATCGATATTTTGAAGCTTTTCAATTGTATGTTTTTTTTTATTTCTTCTATGTTTGTTTGTTTGTGTTTTTTTATTTTTTATGTATTTATGGTGTTGCTTGTGTATGCTGTAAATTTTATCTATTATTGTGTCTATTTCGTGCTGTTGGATTGTTTTGTATACAAATATATACTATGTAATGCTGCAGACCGGAGACCTAAATGGGCGGAGACACGGGACATTAAATTCTTGCTCTTAGCCGTCAATCACATTTTGCATTGACCAATTGCAGAGTAGAATAACCCTTCCATTCATAAAAAGAGCTTTTAAAACAACAAAACAACAGTTTGAGAGAATGAGACAATTAAAAAAAATAAATTACAAGTAATTTTACCTTAATAACATGATCGTCACAAAATCATTATAATGTGCATTATTTTTTTTTTTATTTAGTTAAAAAAAAACTAAATTCATTTTGTTTTATTTGTGCACTAGGAAGCACTTCTAAAATTGTCTGGTTAACAAATTGTTGAGGTGAATGGAAATTCTACAGTTTATCTTCTCTTATGTCTTAACTTTCCTGCTTAACATTTATTTACATTCTCTGTTTTTATTTGTTTTATTTAATTTGACTTTAACTGAGTTAATTCTCAGCTTTGATAGAACACAGTGAGGCTAACAGGAGTGCTGCTCCTAATATTTCTGTGCACAAAAACAACGAAAAACAGTTTAATGACCCAGTGATGCTGTGTAACACACACTCCACTAGAGGACGCTCTTTGTTCAGTAATGGGTGTTGGGTTTTATTTTACGTAAACCTCTCCAGAGTAAGAGAAATAAACGACAGTAGATTAATCCAGGAGTTTAACCAACACAAAAGTCCAAAATAAATAAAAGTAATTAAAACATTTTTTTTGTTAATTGCAAAATGAACCCAAGATATTTTATAATATTTAGTTTTGGCCAACTTCATTTCTTGTAGTCTGTATCTCAGATAATTTGAATATTATATGAGACCAATTGGTACTTTTGGCAGTGTGGGCAGTGTGCCAAGTCCTGCTGGAAAATGAAATCCGCATTTTTTTTATCGGCTGTAAGCCATAATCATCAACAATAAAATAAGTAAATGCTTAAAACAGATTACTCTGTGTGTAATACTTTTACAGGGGTTGGACAATGAAACTGAAACACCTGGTTTTAGAGCACAATAATTGATTGTGGTGACGGACAGTTCTGGTAGAAACAGGAGAGTTGAGGTGCACATTGAATTCTGCGTGATTTGATCAGCCGTGGTTTTATGTTTTTTGGAAACAATCCGGGTTAGCACCCGAACATCCCTTTCAGACAGCTTCCTCTTACAGCGTCCACAGTTAATCCTGTTGGATGTGGTTGGTTCTTCTTGGTGGTGTGCTGACATTACCCTGGATACCGTGGCTCTTGATGCATCACAAAGACTTGCTGTCTTGGTCACAGATGCACCAGCAAGACGTGCACCAACAATTTGTCCTCTTTTGAACTCTGGTATGTCTCCCATAATGTTGTGTGCATTGTAATATTTAGAGCAGAACTGTGCTCTTACCCTGCTAATTGAACCTTCACACTCTGCTCTTACTGGTGCAATGTGCAATTAATGAAGATTGGCCACCAGGCTGCTTCAATTTAGCCATGAAACCTAAAATCCTGCACTAAAATGATGACAGGTGTTTCAGTTTCATTGTCCAACCCCTGTATATTTAGTATATGAGTTTCACATTTTCAGCTGAATTACTTGAGATAAAAAGAGAAAAAAACATGAAAAAATGTTCATCAATCCTGTTTTTACTTTAAACTGAACTAACTAAGCTACTCCTGATCCAGTTCTGCAGGTAACCACTCTGTAGGTAACCAGTGTACCACTTCACCCCTCTGCTCAGGGCTGAGTGTGTGTGTCGGTGTGTATCCTTGTGTCTGATTGCTTTTGTGAGTGACAGAAAGCTTCTGAACAGCAGCATCTGAGTTTCTGGACGCAGCAGCTGGACCCTGACCTGTGCTTTGCTGTTTACGCAGGTGAACCTAAAGCCATTGTGCCCCCCAAATCCCCAGCGCACAGTTCAGCACAGACCCCCCGGCTCGGGCTGGAGGCCAGGGACTCTTCAAGGCCCACAGGCCGCGCTGTGTGCCGGGCCTCAGCTGCGAGTCCAGATAGGAGCTGCTTCTGTTGTTTCCTCAACAGTTGGATTTGTTCACAATGCTCGTCACCTTGAAGACTCACCTTTCCGGCTCCATTCTTCTTTCTCTCGCCCAGAAAATTCAGTCTGTTGTGGGGAAAAAAGGGTTTTAGAAACTGTTTAACAGCCAAGGACGCTGGGAGAGATTAGAAGTGTGTGTGTGAGTGTCTTGGACATAAGAAATAATAAGTGCTATAAAACTTTAAAATAAGGGTTTAAAACTCAATAAGTTGCACATAAAGCTGTGAACTGAGTTGATGAGGTTCCTGTTGTACATTTATAAACATTTCTGTAATAGTAGTTTTCATTTTTAGCCATTTGGGTTCATTTGCAATTTAATTTGATTAGTTTACTTTAGTAAAAAAGGAAGTATACGTAAGAGCATTAAAAGTCTAATAAATTAAGTACAGTTTAAAACAGTTTATTAGATTTTCTTTGATTTTACCAAATTAAAAACATCTGGAATATAATCAAGAGGAAGATGGATGATCACAAACCATCAAACCACCAAACTGAACTGCTTGAATTTTTGCACCAGGAGTAAAGCAGCATAAAGTTATCCAAAAGCAGTGTGTAAGACTGGTGGAGGAAGAGAACATGATGCCAAGATGCATGAAAAAAAAACTGTGATTAAAAACCAGGATTATTCCACCAAATATTGATTTCTGAACTCTTAAAACTTTATGAATATGAACTCGTTTTCAGCCATTTCCTTTTTTGCTGCAAACAAATGCTTTAAATTATAATATTTGTATTTGTGTTTTTTTCCCAGTAGCATTAAGGTGTACACAATATGTGCTGCATCAATAAGCAAAGTAGTACATTTACAATATACTTCAAGTGTATTAAACATTATATTAAAAAAGACACGTTTTTTGAGAAGTAATATGAAAAAAGCAGCACTCAAAAACACAATCTAATGTTGTATATGTTGTATTTAAATATAGCTTACTTTTGTCGTAAGTTGTTCCAAAATAGTACATTTAGTGTGTATTTTAGTACGTATTAATTTTAATGTTGAAAGTATGCACTTATTCATGTTAAATATACTTTTAACTTAAACTTTTTTTTTTTACAAGGGTAGTAAAAAAGTTTTTAATGTTCAGTTCGACACAAATCAGCTCACACAAATATACTTAAAGTGTATTAAACCATGACAAAAATAAGATATGATTAGTATACTCAGTATAAATTAAGTGCAAAATCATATCATTTTATTTACAAACAGGTAGTAATTAATTACAAATTAAGTACAGACCAATTTCAACATAATTTAGGTATACTTTTTTCACAAGACATACTCAACGGTGCAAGGTTGGGTGTGTACATTAGAAGCATTTAAAAGTGATTAAAAGGGAATTTAACAATCTTAAATTGTGTAGCATAGTTTTTTTTTTGCATCTACAAATGTTTGCTTTTTTTTGCATAATGACTGTATTTAACTGTATTTAACTGTATTTAACTGTATTTTCTTAAATAGTCTTCAGATGAGCTGGTAATCTGTATCTGGAGTTTGGAGAAGTTTTGCTTCTCATCACTAGAGGGCAGAATGCTCTTAAGGCATGAATATACAGCATAAGGCTTTTTTTAATACAGCCACGAATATGAGCCACGTTCAGATTATTGTGTATTTTTTTTTTTCAATGATTATTATTATTATAATATAAACACATACACAAACAAACACAAACAAACAGAATCTTATTGTTACTGATTTAAAGTTAATAAACAGTTTTTTGTACAGTTTAAACTGTAATTTTCACATGATGGCAACTCTATTTAATATTATTATTTTTTTTTAATTTTTCTTGGTAAATAGGATTATTCTATTTAACACATATATTCACATATATTCGCATATATTTTGTAGTGTCAGTTTGCAGTTGCAGTTTGTGCTATCGAGGGTCATCTGAAGCTAGAATGAGAAATAAGGTATAATGAGAAATATAATAAAATGTTTTTTTTTTTTTTGGAGAATGATGCTTCTTTAACAAAGGGTTAAATCTGAATAAAATGAATAAATACAGTAGCTGCAACCTCAGATTGACTTCTGCAGTAAATGCGCTGATATACATGTGTGCATAACGCAGATAAGCCCACAATAAGAGCTATTCAGAGCGGCCCGCTGTTCAGCGCCGCGGTCCGAGCGCCCGAGCTCCAGAGCTCTGCACTGCAAAGGTGCGACTGTTTATTAGCCGTGAGTTTTCACAATGGAGCCCGAGACGAGCCTGAGATATCTGGGCTCAGTGTTTGTATTTCAGCCGTGCAAACAGAGGTTCATGTGCAATTGTGCGCAATATCAGCGCCCCCCCGATTGTTTCATTAGCTGTTTAATGCCGCCGGCGTTTGGAGTGGCTGATTGACATGATCCTTTACTGAATAAACACTGATCTGAGAGCTTGAAGGAGACGCTGAGAGAGCTTATCTCTCTAAACAAGGCTGTTTTACAGGAGCCTTGTCAAACACGGCCCGGTCCAATATGTACATTCTGCTCTTTCGTCGGGGGAATTAACGCAGCGGCCTGAACATATTGACCCAGATTACGATACACGTACGATAGTTGAGGTTGGGCGATTTGTCAGGTCCCAAAAAAAGCCATATTTACTTTCCTTCTCATTCATTAAATCAACTGTCAAAGAGCTGCGTTCTGATAAGTGAGCGTCAGTAAATAAGTAAGTAAGTGAGTAAATAAGCGTTTATAACCCGTCTTTGTTCTTCTGAAAGGGTTTGAGTGGCCCGGCCTAATCTCTGGGTCACCGCGGCTCACTGGAGCAGCAGGGCGATGCCTTACCGGCCGCGATGAGTCACCAGAGGCACATAATAAAACACTGAATTTGATTTGAGGGTGTTGAACTGCTGGCTGGTCTTAAGAGGAATTAGCCAACAGTTCATTTTAGTCCCACTCGTTTTTTTTTAAGGCAAACAAAAGAGCAAAAAAAAAAAAAAGAAAAGAAAAAGAAGAAAGCAAACAAGAAAGGATCACGCTATGTTTTTTTTTTTTTTTCATTCTTACCTGTTACCTGTTACCTGCCTGCTCACCTGGGGGAGGCTCTTACTGAAGCCACTGCTGAGGACAGTGTACACATGCATGCAGGTTATCAGAGTGCTTCTTTTGATCTGTGATCAGTGCAGTGAAGAAAGGAATGATTGCACTTTTTGATGCTTATATTAATGTATATTAAATACTAAAAATGCACAAATTAATGCATTAATGCAAAAATGCATTCTTGCAGTGTTTTATAACCATTATCACCATTTTACCGTTAAATGAAAGAAGCTAAATTTAGTTTTAGACTTGCTTTGTAAAGAAAAAGCTGTTTTTAATGATTTTCTAAAAACATTTCTGAACATTTTAACTTCATACCTGTTTGTAAACTGATTGTGTCTTAAAAAAAAGCCTTTTCACTTATTTACATGAACACTATAAGTACGTTTTTTTTTTTTTGGATGTATATATTTTTATGCTTTTCTAATTGAGCTGCATTTACTACATTGATGTTATAATCTCTTTATTGTCATTTCAGGTAAAATACTTTTATACCTGAAATACCTGAAATAACTTTAGTACATTTCTCCATTAAATCTCACTTTCTTTTATGTTTTATCTAATTTATCTTCTATATACATTCACATATAAGTCCCTGAATCTTCTGATTTCCTTCTACACTGATTTTTGTATGGATCATTTTTTTTTTACTTTTTATGTTTTTGTACATTGTAAATTTAATTAATAGTTTTAGTTTTATACTTTAGATTCTTCTAGGTATTACATTTATCTGCACACTGGATTGTGGAGGACTAACACTTTTTTATTTTACTGTTTTCATGTCTTTAATATTAATCTACAATGTAGGAAAAAAAATTAAACCAAGAAATAAAGAAAAACATTAAGTAACTTGTGCTGTATATCACTATAAACAAATGTTTTAATAGAGGTCATATGATTTTTCTGATATTTCAGTATGCATTATTTATAAACTGATAAGCTGATGTTTGTCATAGGATGCATAACATGAATTGGCAAATGTATTATTTTTTATTATTATTCTATTTATTTAATTGTATTCTTTATATTAAAATTTGTTCTGGTGCATTCTGATGGGTTTGGGTTGTTTCTGGTGGGTTCTGATGGATTGTGATAGTTGGTGTGGCGTAGTGGATAACACCACTGCATGCTGTATACTGCCCTACTCCAATTAGGGTTCTTGGACTAGACTCCTAACACTACATTGGCCCAACTCTGTCATAGATATAACCTTGTAAGTCACTCTGGATTAAAGTTTCAGCTAAATAAAGGTGATGGGTTGTGATGGGTGCTGGTGGGTTTGGATGGATTATGGTGGGTTCTGATAGGTTGTGATGGATTGTGATGGGTTTGGATAAGTTCTGGTGGGTTGTGATAGTTTGTGATGGGTTCTGATTTTATTACACTAATAATAAACAATAAAAGTCTTTTGACTTGACTTGACTTAATAGGCTGTGGTAGGTTCTGATAGGCTTGTGACGGGATGTGATGGGTGGTCTTGAGTGTGGCTTAAGTATATTAGTAAAGGACTCTTCTCTGTAGACGATTAGAGAACATAAATCTGTCTTATTCTTTGTTCTAAAAAGCTTCAATCGAGGTTCTGACAGCGTGTGTGTAGTGTGTGTGAGTGTATGTTTGTCAGTGTGTGTTTGTAGTAAGGCTCTAATATAGTGTGTGTGTATGAGTGCTTTGGTGGTGGTGGTGGTGATGTTGGTGGTGGTAGATGATATCTGTGTGTCTGTGTGTGGACTGTGGAGTGTGAAGATGTGTAAAGGGGTGTGTGTGTGTGTGTGTGTGTGTGCATTGATGTGCCCCCCATAACAGACACACACACTCTCTCTCACTTACACACAGTTACACACTCTCTCGCTCTCTCACACACACACATTTACACATTTACACACACACACTTCCTGGGTTTAATTGCTGAACGGTGGAGCAGAGAGATTGCCGGGTCCGGGCCGTGTGGGCGGAGAGAATGGATTTGGGAATGTATTAGCGCTGGCAGTGAGGAGGCAGTCGCCCCTGGGCTCCACCGGCCCACGCGGAGGTCCAGGTGAGCCGTCTGCCTCGCGATCCTCCATTATAGTCGTCTCGGAGCTGAACCGGGCCGGCGCTGTGGCTGCAGGCCCACACACAGAGCCCCACAAAGTGGCCCAGCTTATCTAGATGGGAACAGGGAGCTGCGATTCTCCACACGTCGCTCTCGGAGGAGGAGGGAGCGGGGCGGCGGCGGCGGCGCTGCCGATGTGTCGGCCGAGGGCTTCCTCAGACGCCGGATCACAGCGGTCCGTCAGAGACCTGAAAAAGTGGCGCAGATCGCGGCGGGAGCCTCGACCGCGAAGCCCGGCGAGACCGGAGCACAGCCGCGGCCTTCACGCGCCCTTCCTGTTCTCTGAGAACGTGATTAACGGAAGTTACGCCACCCGTTCAGCTGAACGACCCTGCGGAGAACCGCTCTGTGCTGGAACGTCAAAATAAAAACCCCTTTAAAAAACTGTACAGTTCTTTATTTAATTCTTTAATTTATTTATAATTACATCAAATTTACATTAACCCTAGAACACATTAAAATTAGTAACACCATTAAAAACCTCATAACGTTGGGTTTACACAGCTATATGACTATAAGCTTTGGAACCTTCTTTAATTTTACAACATACCATAAAACATCACATAAAAAAGGTACCATGGATGACCCTATTCTCTATCCCTACAGTCGGATGAAAATCACCCGAACACATGAACCCTCTTGAAAATTAAAAATAGATAAATGGATAGATAGATAGATAGATAGATAGATGGGAGGAGGGAATCAACCATAACATTAATGACATCAGTGATCATCACCCTGAAGCTTCCCAAAGTCCCATACAGCTCAGACTACAGCAACACAATAAAAATCACATGAAAAAAATTGTGTGGTCGAAAATCACCAAGTGTTAGCGTTCTAGGATTAACCACCACAAAAAAAAAAAAACAAAAACAATGTAAACATGTACCCTTTGCAACCAGGCCTAATAAAAGCTATTTAATCCCAATTCAAAACACATTTAATTGCATACTGCTTGTTACAGAGTTTAGTTTTTTGATAAAAAGGAAAAAAATAGAAAAAACTGAATAAAAAATAAAATTAATGAAATTTGAATCCCATAATATAATAACTTATTAATCATAATCTTCTCTTATACCTCCTGTTCCACTAAAACTAACAGTTTTGAAGAAATAAATTCAGATAATAAAGGAAATAGAAATAACTTCTACTACTACTGTACATTCTATAAAGCCTGAATCGAGGTTCTGACAGTGATGTGTGTGTGTGTGTGTGTGTGTGTGAAAGCGTGTGTTTGTAGTGAGGTAGGTAGTGTGTGTGTGTGTGAGCGCTCTGGTGTTGGTAGTGGTGGTAGATGATATTTTGGATGTGTGTGGACTGTGGAGTGTGAAGATGTGTAATGGTGTGTGTGTGTGTGTGTCTGTGTGTTATAGGGGCACAGCAATACACACACACACTCGTTCATCAAATTTGAATCCCATCATTATAAATATAAACATAATCTTTCACACCTCCTGTTCCAGTAAAACTACCAATTTACCATTAATAAATTGAGAAAAATCAATGCCTTACTTACTTACTTTAGGTATCAGAATCTCTAACTCCTAAAGCTTCATCCAGCAATTCATTTATACTGTAATTTTACTGAGCCTTAAATTAATCTGTTTCCTGTTTCCTGTCTGCAGTTTCAGTGGAAATGCTTTTAAAAAATAACCTTAAAATTATAAAATGATGAAACCACAAGTAACACAGATTCTACTCTATATTCAGCTCTGGATAAAAATAAGAGAGCACTTAAAAATGATGATTTTCTTTGATTTTACCAATTGAAAACCTCTGGAATATAATCAAGAGGAAGATGGATGATCACAAACCATCAAACCTCAACTGAAGCTGATCTGCTTGATTTTTTGCACCTGGAGTAAAAAAGGCATAAAGTTATCCAAAAGCAGTGTGTAAGACTGGTGGAGGAGAACATGATGCCAAGATGCATAAAAAACTGTGATATATTGATTTCTGATTTTCTTATTTGAGTTGTCTGAAAGTTCTGCATCTTTTGTTTTTGTTATTTCAGTCATTTCTCATTTTCTGTAAATAAATGCTCGAAATGAGAATATTTTTATTTGGAATTTGGGAGAAATGTTGTCTGTAGTTTATAGAATAAAACAACAATGTTCATTTTACTCAAACATAAACCTATAAATAGCAAAATCAGAGGAACTGATTCTTGTGTGTGGATTTAGGTCAGCGCTGGTTTACACGGTCAGACCTTTAACAAAAAAAAAAAGAAAAAGAAGTAAAATCAGGAGGATGCTGAGGAGGAACCACAATAAACACAAAGAGGCTTTAACCTGGAGCCCCGCCCCCTGGACGTCACAGAGCTAACGGCAAACTGTGAGCGAGATTAGTCTGTCCTCCACTCCGCCACTCCGCCGCCCCTCGCTGGGAAATCAGGTGTGATTTGAGGCGTTGCTGTTTGGGATAATGGTCCGGCGGTGGAATGCAGGCCGGGAGGAGGCGTGAGCTACAAAGCTCTAAGCTGCTTACAGACGCCTTTATCAAAAAACACACTTTATAAGATACGGAAGTGAAGAGCTTGTGGCAAACTTCTGACCCTGCTCCTCCATATAAGAGCTAATGATGTCTACTGACTTAAAGAAGACCCTTTATTTATATTTCATATTTACCAACATAACTGTATTACTGTATGCTCATTTATACAGTAGTTTAGTATTTATTCCGCTGCAATTTTCTACATTTTATATCTTCAATTGTATTGCAGCTCCCTTTACATCCGTATTGCATTTCTGTAAGATGCATCTAATTATATATTTGTACATTTATATATTTATACTTATGTATACATATATTTATATCTATGCACTTTATGTAAATAATACTCTATATTGCACTTCTGGTTGGATGCTACCTGCATTTCATTGGCTCTAATCTAATCTTATCTAATCTAAAAACACGCATTCTAGCTAATGCACTAAAAAAATATTACACACTAAAAAACAGAGGTACGATAAAAAAGTACTTTCTTGTACTCAAAGGTACATGTTTTAGAGGTATAATATTATTATTTAATAGTCTTTACAGGGTCAGATATGAAGTACAAAGTCTTTCCTAACAACAAGAAGTACAGATTTGTACCCTTTACCCAGCAACTAAAGGTACACTCAGTATTCTGTATCACTGTACTAATACACAATATATATTTTTAATTATACATGTTTCATTCAATTGTTTAATATTTAAAGTTCAGCAGGTAGAAAAAAGACATAGGCAAACTGTGAAACAATAATTGCTCAGCTTCTTTTAATACTTCAATAATCAATAATCAATAATCAATAATCAATAATCAATGTCTATGTCAAAACTGTTGTTTGGCTTGAACTCAAAAGAAATTCAAAACAAAAAACAGTATAGCAAATATATGTATATATAAATATGTATATTAAGAGAGAATTTCAGTTTCTGAATCAGTTTCTCTGATTTTGCTATTTATAGGTTTATGTTTGAGTAAAATGAACATTGTTGTTTTATTCTATAAACTACAGACAACATTTCTCCCAAATTCCAAATAAAAATATTATCATTTAGAGCATTTATTTGCAGAAAATTAGAAAGAGCTTTCAGACCTCAAATAAAGCAAACAAAAAAAAAAACTAGTTCATATTTTGTAAGAGTTTTAAGAGTTCAGAAAAAATCAATATTTGGTGGAATAACCCTGTTTTTTAATCACAGTTTTTTTTTCATGCATCTTGTCATCATGTTCTCCTCCTCCACCAGTCTTACACACTGCTTTTGGATAACTTTATGCTGCTTTACTCCTGGTGTAAAAATTCAAGCAGTTCAGTTTGGTGGTTTGATGGTTTGTGATCATCCATCTTCCTCTTGATTATATTGTAGAGGTTTTTAATCTGGTAAAATCAAAGAAACGCATCATTTTTAAGCGCGCTCTTATTTTTTTCTATTAGACACCGTTAGAATTTAACAGTACTGGAAACCTGCAGTGCCACCAACACCTTAACAGACTGGGATAAAATGATGATAATAAAAATAATAAATCAGTAAAGGTCAGTGGCGTGGTCAGACATGGTGACCGCGCTGAAGCACACACTCTGTCTCGCCTTTGTATTCACACAAAAGGCTCTGCCGTGTTTTCACGAGAGAAAAGAGCTTCACACAGAGCTGGACAAACAGAGAATGTTTAACGTAGACTGAGTCTGAACTGTAGACTGTAGTTCTGTAGTTCTGTGGGAAATGGAGAGACTGGTTAGAGTGGGAACGCTGGAGCTGCTGTTTGAGACAGTCAGCCGAGTCTGAAACTGTCTGTTTCAGGAGCTCTTTAATCATTTCCAAGCAGCGCAGGGATGTGTGTGTGAGAGTGTGTGTGTGTGTGTGTGTGTGTGAGAGAGAGAGAGAGTGTGTGAGAGTGTGTGTGGGACTGCATGAGTGTGGGTGTGAAGAAATGCCATCACTTCTGCATGTTCATAGATGCACTTTTTTTTAAATCTCCTATTATTAATCAGATTCTTAACATTCTTTTATTCTCAATTACCTCAATTTAAGCAATTGAAGTATTTAATGCATTCATGGAAGACTATATTAAAATACAACCTTAATATACTTCTTATTATTACTAGTATTTATTTTTTATAATTATTATAATAATTCATTTTATTTATTTTTATTTTATTAAAAAAGATTAAAGAAAATATTGAAAATGAATTATATGTTGTTTATACAGTTTAAAGACAATACAATAATTAGAAGACAAAATTAGCCCAAAATGATATACTGTGTATATATTAAGAAGAAAATTGGGTTTATTTTTAGCATAGATGGTCATTACAGCAACATGTGATAACTAAATAAATGTGTGTATGTATGTGTGTGTTTAAGTGTGTATATATATGTATATATATATATGTGTGTGTGCACACACAGTGGAGGCTGTGAGCTTGGCCAGGTGAGGCAGTGGGGCCGGGCTGGACGGCGTGTTGGGGAGGCCATTTCATGCCTGGCTAGAGCTGCTCTGTGGGCCGGCTTTCCTAATCTGAAAACAATTACTGCGGGATTAGCGACTCGCGCCGGGCCGGATTTAATAAGAGCCGGCCGAGGGTGTGGCCACAGGTCAGCGGGAGCGACGGGGGGGAGGAGGAACGCCTGGAGAGAAGTTTAGTCCAGAGGTCTCAGGTTCAGATCTCAGATCACTGGTCAGTGTTGGGGAGAGCATCATGTATTATTATATGGGGGAAAAATACTGTATATAGCAGTAGAGCAGTCCTGCAATATATGCATCTTCTCCTCCTCCACTTCCTCTGGTTCCAGTTTTGTTTTTGGAGGCTAAAACCTTAAAACCTTAGAGGCTACAAACTCTAAAAAAACTCGCTGACTGCTCGACCATGCCAGAAAGTGTCCGCAACTCTTCCCTCAGAGGAAGGGGAACACCGGTGACGGAGGCCAGGCGTGGCCGCTCGAGAGAGGCCCAAAGCAGAGAACAAAACCGAGGATGAAAGTTAATCCCGTCCTCACAATGCCGAGCGATGTTTGTGGCAGATCCCGATCTCAAAGGAGACAAAAGGCCGTCTTATTACGGTGAAAGCACAAAAGATCACAGACACAAAAGCCTTTTCTCTGCTTTTTAATTGTGCGCCGGTTAATAGGCAGAGTAAAATAACAGGGCTGCAGATGGGCCGCTCTGGAAATCCCCCTGACCTCGGGAAAATAAAGAAAATAAAGAAAAATAAAAAAAAACATGACACTCAGAGCCGGGCGATGAGGTCAGCAGAGAGTCCGGAGTAAGAGCAGACGCGTTTGATCAGCTCTCTCTCCGCCGCCGCCCTCTCTCTCGCCTCTCTCGCATTCAATATCGGCCTTTTGTGTCTCCGGTCACTATTTCCCACATTTGTTTTGTCACCTTGAAATACACCTTGAAGTTGGGCTTTGTCCCAAAGTGTGACGTTTACACGCTCATTAACATCCTAAAAAACTCCGAAAACTCCGGCGAGGGTGGAGAGCGACCGCGCCACAGTCTGGCTTTTGCTGATCTGAACTGACTGGTCAAAAGAGGCTCAGAATAAAACCAATTACGCCGGTGTGTACTCTGTGTTCGGTGGCGTATTGTGGACGCACAATGCGCTCTTTGGCCGCAATGGAAATCGCGGCCGCTTTTGTGAGCCCCGACAAAAGTGCCATCATCGGGACAAAGTGCTTTTGTTTGGCCGCTCTTTCGGCTCTTGTTTGCAGGTGCCTTTTATGGAGCGCTCTTTTAATTCTTTCAGGAAGGAAGATTCTCTCACTCTTTTGCCGAAAGTATTAGTGCCGGACAGAAAAGCCGCTGATCCCGGCCATTGTTGCCGCCAGCGCGGAGGGACATTTCCCAACAGTCATTGTTTCAATGGTTGTCAGGGGGAATAAAGTGAAACTTCATAAACAAAGGCCTTAACTGGTTTATCCGCTCTCTTCTGCCGAGGAGAGGCCCTCTGAATGCTGGGATTTGGACCCGAGGCTGGGATCTCCGCGGCTGAGTTACCACCTTATTCGGCGAGGGGGGATTCTCCCCGAAACCCCCGACCCCGGAGCAGCGTTTCCCCACATCTCCTTCCTAAGTCAGAGGAGTGAAAGGGAAGCTCTGACCCCTCCTCTCTCTCCGCGCCACCGCTCGCGAGGCCGGCGATGTCAATTAAAAGCACCTCGGGCAGTCGGGAAGGTCCATGCCTTTGTGTGGACGTGACCTTTAAATCCGAGCTGGCCTCCGCTGTCAGAAAGTGCGCGTTGGTAGGTGTGAAAGACGAGGGTGGGAATAAGCCCCTCTGTGGGCCTCGGCCACGCTGTGGGGTCTCCAGCGAGGTGCGGTGCTCAGGCTCACACCAACACACCGCTGAATTGCAGTTCATTCCATTGGAATCCAGTTGGAATTGATACAGGCATGTGGTGGCATCTTGTAGAACTTTGAAGAAAAGCAGCCAGTGGGATTAAGCGCTATTTATAGTCTATGTCTTACTCTATGTACGACTATTTAACATATAAAACATGACATTTTTTTTTCCTGCTCATGCAGCTTGCCATCAGCTGCCAGAGCCCTGAGAGAGCACCAGAGTTACCAGCTTTACTCTAATGCAGGTCAGTACAGGTTATTGTGAGTCAATGTAAGTCAGTGTGGGTCAGAACGAGTCAGAATAAGTAAGTACGGGTCAGTGTAACTCAATGCAGGACAGTGTGAGTCAGTACGTGTCAATGCTAGTCAGTAAGAGTCATTGCGGGTCATTAATAAAAGGTCAATACAAGTCAGTACGGGTCATAATGGGTAAGTTCGAGTCAGTACAAGTCAAGAGAAGTCAGTACAGGTTAGTGTAACTCAATGCAGGACAGTGTGAGTCAGTTTGAGTCAGGGTGAGTCAGTGAGAGTTGATGCAGGTCATCTGTGAGGGTCAATGTGAGTCAGTACAGGTCATCACGGGTCAGTCTGAGACAGTATAAATCAGTGAAAGTCAGTCTGGGTCAGTACGAGGCACGAGAAATAAGTACGGGTCAGTGTAACTTAATGCAGGACCATTTAATCAAAGCGTGTCAATGCGAGTCAGTTGAAGTCATTGCGGGTCATTAATACAGGTCAGTGTGAGTCAGTATGAGTCAGTGTAGATGAGTATGAGTTAGGAAAGGTCAGTACAGGTCAGTGTACCAGTGTAGCAGCACAGTGTGAGTCAGTGCCAGTCAGGGTGAGTCAATGTGTGTCCTCAGTGAAGGTCAATGCGAGTCAGCTTGAGTCACAGTAAGTCAATGCGAGTCAGTATGGGTCATCATGGGTTGGTGCAAGTTACCAGCTTTATTTTGATCCACAACTTCTGTAATAAAAACTTTTACTTTCACAACGTATTTAGTTTAACTTCTCACACTGGTCCCTGTATTTATAGTATATTACTTCTGTAATTTTATTTCCCTCTAATTCAGGACAGGCCAACAGTGTGTGTCACTTTAACCTGTTGATTGTGTTGCAGCTTACATAGGTGTCCATTCACCTCCAAGTCACACTTTCTGAATGTGCTTAGAAATAAAGTGATTTTGATTTTGCAATGACTGTCTCGCTTTTCTTGCTGTGCATGTGTGTATGTGTGTGTGAGTGAGTGTCTGAGTGTGTGTCAGTCACTGTTTCTTGCAGAAGGAGACAGTGATTTATGGGAAAGAGAAAGAGAGAGTATTTAAAATGCCAGCTCTGATTTCTAAACTAGTGTTGGGGCGGGGGGCTGAAATCAGCAGCTTGGCTGAGCTCAAATAAGTGACTTTTTTACCTTTTTTCACAGCACACAAAAGGCCTAATCCTGGGACTACTCCAGCCGCCGGTGTAGACGGTGAGTGGGACCACCGCGGTGTGTGTCAGGTCCCTCGGAGTGCTCACAAAAAACACATTGAGAGCGGCTTCACCGGCTGAAAACCACCCAGAGAAAGAGGAGGCGTCTCCAGTCACTTCCCAGAAAGAAAAGGCTGCGGCATCTGGGCTTTCAGAGCGCAGACGGACCCAAACGTGCAGCAGAAAGGCCCGGTCCCTCCTTTTGTACTGAAGCTGCAGCTGAATGAGGGAAGATCTGTCTTAGCGCTAAACGCTAAGTGCTAAGCGCTAAGGATGAGGAAGGCGGAGGGGATCTGCGTGCCCTGGGGGAGCATGTAATTGTAGAGAGTGTTTATGTTTTACCGAGGAACAACAGTCCTGATCTGTGCACAAATATGGCAATTAACATCAATTTTCTCCGTTTATTTGGACATCAAAGGCCCGATGATATCGCCCCCCGCGAAATAAAGCAATTAGGGTCAGCGGCGATGCGGCCGGCCTTTCGGGTGCAGTGGCCTTCTCTGTTTATTCCTGAATAGCTTTGTATCGCATGCCTACGGTAGCTTTCTTTTCTGACTGAGGAACAATTACAGATAAGGCTTTGGCTAAACTGTTTATATACAAAGGCTTTTATCCTCTTTTAAGTGCAGCGCTTCTGAAGAGGACGCTCCCCCGCGCCAGCCTGGGTGTGTGCGGGCGAGACCGAGGCGGTCAGCCCGAGCTTATCGCGCTCATCTCTGTGTAGTGAGGGTGGGACCGCGCTTTGCCCTGATTCTGATGCGATAAACAGAACAGGGACGAAAGCAACTCAGACACATCAAACAGGGCGCTGGTTACTGGTCGGCCCACAGGACGGACCTGAGCACGGGGGGTCGAACACGGAGCAAGGTCCCCCGATCTCCTTGTATCCTCATACGACCCAAAAGGACTCGCCAAAGGGAGTCCTGTCCTGTCCGTCTGTTGGAGAACGTCGAGAACAGAGGTGTCCAACTTTTTAAACACAGTTAAACACAGAAAATAAGAGCAGAGAAAATAAACCCTCATTACTACCAGGAGCCACAGGTTATAAATAAATATATAATATAAATATATATAAACAAATATCAGTACTACAGCAACCACGAGACTGCGATTGCATCGCTCTCTGTGGTTGTTTTCCTGTCATTCTGCACGTGTTCCTGTGTATTCCTACCCTGTCTTGACCTTAAGTGTTTTCTCCTGTGTTTCTTTTCTAGCTTCGCCTCCTCGTTACCTTCCACAGGTGTTCCCTGTTTCCTTTCCCGCCCTGTGGTTGTTTATTTAAGCCCCTGTGTCTTCAGTGTTAGTTTGTTGGTTCTTGTACATTTTCACATCGGCTAGGTTGCTGTTCCTTGTCTTCTTGTTTATTTCTTGTTTTGTTAGTTTATTCCTGTATATTTCTTTATCTGCTTTTGTTTTTAGCGTGACTGTTTCTCACTGATTTGTGAACTTCGAAAACTTTGTTTGTCTGAATTTAAAGTGTTCAGCTTGTGTTTGTGCAATTCGGTACCTTTGAGAAACTCGTGGTTCATGTTAAGAGCAACAGTTTTTGGCTTTGTTCAGCCACAATAATATAGCGCTACAATGGCTGAGTTCACATTACCAGGCTAAAGTGACTCAAATCTGATTTTTTCATGGCTGTGTGAATGTGCCAAATCCGATTTTTTCAAATTATATTTTCCTGATCCACGGACATGTGACATGAATGTGAACAGTAAAATCGGAATTCATGCAATTCACTTTTTGCTTTTACGCATTAGCATTAGCGCTACGTGCTTCTCTCTCATACCCACACTGTATCTCTTGGTGCAGCTGTGCAGCTATAGCTGCTAAAGAAACAGCAAAAGCAAACCGCCTGTCCTTTTTTTTTCAGCTCCTGGAGCTGAGCATGAACTTCAGAGCAGCTGTTTACTCTCCACTCCAGCAAAAGATGCTCCACATATGAGCTGCTAACTCATCCATTTCCCTTTATAAAGCTACGAGTCTCTCGTCTCTCTAATATGAGGGGTTTTGTTGTTGGTGAAGAAGGAGGCGTTTATACAGGTATCAATGTGCAGCATGTGAGACGACATTTCAGGGACAGATTCGTTTACATTACACACAGATACAGATCACAAAAAATTGGATTTGAGCAAAGTGGCTTGTAATGTGAACGTAGCCTAATATTAAAGCACTGATTCACATACCTGCTACAGGTGTGCAGCAAAACTAAACATTTGAGCCGCACATGAACAGGCAACGGTATGTGAGGAACTACATCAGACACAACGTTCCATAAAGGCCCTTTTCAATTAACTCCAATAAATGGAATGGGTTCAGGTGAGCCCAAATATGAGGTCATACTGGAAACAGTGGGGTGTTGAGACTGGTTTCTGGTAGTGTGCGCTCCAGTGGAGATGACGCTAGTATTAATACCCGTCCTTATCTGATCACTAAAGCAAATTGAGTGGCTTCTCCTCGTAAAGAAGCTCAACCCAAAGTGATCAGGCTTACATCCATGTTCCTAAGCACCTGATAACATCCATAATTACGATGCTAAATTAAATTCTCATCTCTCAAGGGCTAGTTGTTAAAAGTAACATGCTGATCTTCATCTTCCTCTTGTTGGAGTCCTCACTAAGCTTGTCTTCAATTTCAGGGTTCAGAGTTCTGATATTATCAGGTTTTTTTAACGCGACACATCTGACACCGTAGGTTTTCTTTGGTAATGCTGTAGTTGATTTGCATTATGATCTAAATATAAGTTTTTTTTTAAGCCACGATTATTATTTTTTTGCATTTTTTAAGTTAGTCTATTAATCTAACAGATAATTAGTTGTTTATGTTAAAGGGATTTTATTTTGTGTGTGTTTTATAAGCGAAAAAATTCCAAGAATAAATTAACGTTACAGCTAATGTTTCTAATCTAGCCCTGTACAGCTCATATCATCACTGTCCAATGAAAAACAAGTATCTCTATTTTTGCTAATTTTAAGTTAACTACATAATTTGAACAGACAAAAAATCTTGATGAACGGACCAATAGAAATACTTTAAAATGACCTAAAATAAACTCTTTTTACATTGACTTCTTTTAAAAGTTAAGAAAGTTTTTTCTCTGTTCTGTAAACAGATACAGAACATGATAAGTGATGCTTAATGCTTTACTTCTTTTATGAGTAGAGTGTAAAAAATGACTTAAACATTATTTAAATAAATAAAATAAAATGAATTAGTCATTGTTTTATTAAAAACTATTCAGTCTTTTCATGTGTTTAGAAAAACATTGAATGGGCTTTTTGCAGTTTTTGGTTGAATCATTTTAGTTGGAAAAACATTTGAAGCATCCCTGCTGTATTGTTCTTATTTATTTTGTTTGAAATATTTTTTAAATATTTTTTTAATTGAAAAGCGTACCAGATTCAAGCTTTAACACAATTATAATGAATAGAGTTACTCACTAATGTGTTAGTTTGTCCTCCTGATCCTGTAAAACAAGAACTAAATGTGTTCTTGTGCAAAAAACCCTGAAAAACAAAAGCCGAGTCATCACTGTTGGACTCGCGGCCGATCTCAGTGCTGCTCTCGTGTCCTTAAAATGCTTAAAAAGCGAGTCGTGTTGCGATGGTGGCAGTTCTGTGGTTCAGATGGAAGTGACTGAGTTTAGTTCGCTTCACAGAAGGTGAAATCTGAGCAGGTCCTGGGAATCCGGGTCAATTAAGGTAATGTTCAGCATCATTTTCAGTGCAGAGCTCTAAAGATTCCTGTTGTGGATTTATTACAGCAGTGCTTCAGGGGCTAGAAGAGTCCTATTTATACATCGAAATGCTTTTGTGAAAGTGACTTCTTTATTTTTCTCAATCCAGAATAATAATACATCTTAGAGCTGTTTAATAAATTGTACTTTTACTATTATTTTATTAGTAGTAATATAAGCTTTAATGATGAGCACTTTAGCATTAGCTGCATGTAGCAATAGACTGATCTCTGCAGACTGATCACATGACTTCACGAGACTGGAGGTAGAGTGAGGCAGAGTGAGGTCAAGGTCCACAGTGAACGTAAAACACCAAACTACGTCTTGTTTGGAAAAATGAATGCAGCTAAGGCAAGTGCTGAAATGCCGTTAAGGAGCTTCAAATAATACAGGATCTTAAATTAACATATTTTTCAACAATATCAGGATCTCCAACATCACATTCGAGTGACCTCCAATACTGAGTTATTGCACATCACATTTTTTGTCTATATAATAAACCCTCTCGAACATACCGTCGCTGTCCAATCTCAAAAGCAGCAACTTTACAGGAGAAAAGTCAATGTAAAAACTGATTGTTTCAGGTAATTATGGAGAAATTCAATGGATTGATCCATTCGTCAAGAATTTTAAATTTTTGGTTTGTTGAAATGATGTAGTATTATCTTAATAATCTGGCCAGATGCTGTTTATCACGATTAATGCTAACCATTGAGTTGTGGATTGTTATTAGGGGTTGAAATCGCAGGGTGATTTTACGTAATACAAAATTATCACATTACATTGCCCACAATAGCGAGGATCGGGAGATTGCTGTTCGAATCCCTGTCATGCAGCTTGCCATCAGCTGCCAGCGCCCTGAGAGGCCTTGCTCTCTCTGGGTGGGTAGATACAGTAGAGATGGCACTCTTTCTCCTCATCACTCCTAGGGTGATGTGGATCAGCACAAGGCTGCATCTGTGAGCTGATGTATCAGAACTGAGTTGCTGCGCTTTCCTCCGAGTGCTAGTGCTGTGACGCTACTCAGCAACACACATATATATATATATATATATATATATATATATATATTTGTCTTTTTTAGAAACATACACTTCCCATGTGTTCAAATACCCATCATTCTCATAATTAGAATTACAATATCCTGATTAAGAATTACATAAATTACATAAACTGCTATTAAGATCCCGGTTCAGTGGTGGTGTTTTTGTTCCTGGAGGGCAGGCCAATGGGAAATGGGAAATATGCAAGTCCATTGATGAAGGACTGGTGTGATTAGCATAAAGGTCAAAGGTCACTGTGGATTCTTTGAATGCTGCTGCAAGTTCACGCCACGCAGAACAAAGGCGGAAATGCCATCCTGTGTGCAGGAACTGCTGCTCCAGCTCTGCTTTTGACAACATATCTCAAACTCACAGAAGGACGGGTCAGTCTGAAGAGACCAGCGGGAAGAAAAGCCCCTCAGACAGATCAACGCTCATAAATGGAGGCTTTTCCCCCTGTAACTATTCTGTTCCCTCATAATGACCTCACAGAGCGGTAATAGAGCAGTAATGAGGCAGTAATGGAGCAGCAGCAGTGTTTAGGGTGTGATGATGGGGGGAGGAGGGCCGTGTTTGGCCATGTTTGCCTAATGATTGTTTAGCTGTTTAGCATTTAAGGTGTTTTTCACACTAGCCTATTTATTTCTGCACAAGAACATAAGAATGCTTGATCTTTGAGTTTAGTATATTTGGTCAAGTGTGAACACTGCTTTCCCAGGAGTCCCGGATTTGTCCCAGATATCATAAATACTCCTAAATTTGGTAGTTCCAAGCAAACTCCACAGCAGGTGATGAACTCCACAGCAGGTGCAGAAGCTATCCGCTCCTGTTGCTGAGTGTGGGGTCACATGAATGGTTATTTTTGGTTGTTTTTGTAACTTGATGCTTCCATACATAGCATTACCTCCCCTTTCCATTGGTAAATGCCTAATAAAAGCATGGCTTTACAGGACTGGAGTGAGGTTACTGTAATAAGCAAATGCTGATTTTTTTTTTTTGCAACCGCAAAAAAAGGGATGCATGGAGTTGTGGAATCAGTCAATGATTCAGATGGACTCTTTGTGGGTGAGAACGAATCAGTGATAATGAGCTCTTTATTCGGGACAAGTGTGAAAACACAAGAGGAAATCCAACAGAAAAGAAAAATGGAATCATTAGCTGCTCTATTTGCTCTTCTTTTTTTCACTTCATGAGGATTTCTGTGCTTTATATCAATCATTTTTCCAAACTAATCATTTTCTCATTTGTAGTTCCCCATGTAAAAGTAAATTCTAAGTCATTCTAAAGGCACAAACATTAAAATAAACAGAAATATTCCTGTTTCATTTGATTAAGTTTGTCATTTGTTGATTCTGTTGCTCAACATTTATTTTAAGCTGATTTTTATTGCATGTAAATTTGTTATTATTAAATAAAATAAAATAAAAGTGTTAATATGACTCTGAACTTCTGAGCTGAGTGTGAACAGTGATATAAATCTGATTTTAAAGTGAACATGTGAAAGCATTGACTTTTCATGGCCCTCCCATTAGTCAACATTATAAATGTAGAAAATGATTAAAAAAAACCCACAAACAACCACACACACACACACACACACACACACACACACACACACACACACACAGAGCATGCAGATGGTGCCGTTCATCATTTTTCAGAAATGATGTGTTTTTGATATTCTTTCTAACCTTTGACTTCAATCAATATATGAGTTGCTGTAACATCATTCTTTCCTGGACGATTTTCCTCTAAAAATCAATTATTTAAGCAACTTAGCATTTTCTCCACTGATCCCCACAGCAGAATTCCATTTATGATTCATGGAATACATATAATGTAATTAAGAGCACTGAAGTGAATCCATTTGCTCCCATTTGCATTTCTGTGTACCTGTGAATGTGTGTGTGTGTGTATGTGTGTGTGTGTGTGTGTGTGTGTGTGTTTGAGAGAGAGGTAGAGTGCAGGTTTAGCAGAACGTGGAAGGTTCATGGTCAGCTTGATGCTCCCCCCCCCCACACACACACATATTGCTAATGATGTGATGTAATAATGTAATGTGATATTTCAACGTATTAATAAAATGTCATCGTGTGATAATGTGTTGTAATGATGTAACATTGGAATGTGCTGTGACGCTGAGATGGTGTAATGTAATGTTGAGATGATGTGTTGATGTGACATGTCATAATATGATGCTGATGTGATGTTAGGAGATCTTGAGATGGTTTGATGTGATGGTGGGGTGATTTGTTAAATGATTATGATATAGAATGTGATGGTGAGGTTGTGTGATGTGATGCTAAGTTTGTTATTAAAGGGTAATGTGATGTGTTTCTTAGATGTAGTGTAGTGTGTAATGTGATACTGGGGTGATGTGATGCTGAGGTGATGTGATGCTGAGGTGATGTGGTGTGATGTGATGCTAAGGTTGTTATTAAAGGGTAATGTGATGTGTTTCTTAGATGTAGTGTAGTGTGTAATGTGATACTGAGGTGATGTGATGCTGAGGTGATGTGATGCTGAGGTGATGTGATGCTGAGGTGATGTGATGCTGAGGTGATGTGATGGTGAGGTTGTGTGATGTGATGCTGAGGTGATGTGGTGTGATGTGATGCTAAGGTTGTTATTAAAGTGTAATGTGATGTGTTTCTTAGATGTAGTGTAGTGTGTAATGTGATACTGAGGTGATGTGATGCTGAGGTGATGTGATGCTGAGGTGATGTGATGCTGAGGTGATGTGATGCTGAGGTGATGTGGTGTGATGTGATGCTAAGGTTGTTATTAAAGGGTAATGTGATGTGTTTCTTAGATGTAGTGTAGTGTGTAATGTGATACTGAGGTGATGTGATGCTGAGGTGATGTGATGCTGAGGTGATGTGATGCTGAGGTGATGTGATGCTGAGGTGATGTGGTGTGATGTGATGCTAAGGTTGTTATTAAAGGGTAATGTGATGTGTTTCTTAGATGTAGTGTAGTGTGTAATGTGATGCTGGGGTGATGTGATGATGTGACATTATAGAATGCGATGCTGAGATGATGTGACTAAACAATAATGTGATGCAATCACAAGATGGTGTGATGTGATGCTAAAGTGATTTGATGACATAATGATTTAATGTCATCCTGTGATGGTGTGACGTGATTGAGATAAAAATTACACTGGTATACTGTGATAATGTGGCCTTTCTAGACTATTTGATACCGAGCAGATGTAATAATGCGATGTAATGATGTGATTTCTCATGGCTCTAGTATTATAGAAAGCTATTGTTATAGGTGTTGTAGTTTAATACTACAGTGTCTGTTTGAGTGGTAAGATTCTAATAATCTAAGAATATAATAATTCTAAATCCTACATGGAAACTCCTGTAGTTCTGCTGCTGATCTTTTTCTAAAGGGGTTAAACCTGTAATATAACAGTACATTTAAGTCACTGTTCACAGGTAAGCTTGTGCCTCGCAGGCGTTCTCCGTTCAAGAGCTCCTGAAGCAGCAGGAGTAACTCAAACCCTTCACACCTTCATCAGCTCCAGACCCGCTGTGTTTTTCTCAGCGTTAGTGTCTCTGTCCCACTTTCAGTAAGTGAGACGCCGCCGTGGCCTCGGGCAGTTTACTCTGTATTTCCTCTGGTTGAAAGTGATAGTGCATTAGGAAAATGCCGACCGGCTGCAGTCATGCCAAACGAGTGAAGGACAGAATAACTCCAGAAATAGAGGGAGAGAAAAAAGAATAAAAAGTAAAAATAGGAGGTGAAGAGAAAAAGCTGGATTGTTGTTAGTTATAAGATTGAATCCGTCCTCTGTCACTGTAATGTGACTTAATAGCTTCTTCAGCTCAACCATGTGATATAATTTTATCATTAGATTACAGAATTTAAAGAAAAGTGTGTTTCTGTGTTTTTTGATTTTGCATTTTTGCACTAATCTAAAAAGAAGAGATGCACCAAAATAAAGTCAATTTAAGCAAAATTAAACAATTTTTTTTCCAAATTAAATAGTCCAAACGTATTTTGTCTTATTAAAAATAATAAATATTTAAAAATATTGCTGCAACATTT
The DNA here is from genome assembly GCF_023375975.1 of Astyanax mexicanus. Taxonomy (NCBI): domain Eukaryota; kingdom Metazoa; phylum Chordata; class Actinopteri; order Characiformes; family Acestrorhamphidae; genus Astyanax; species Astyanax mexicanus. Next base: position 1,923,699 of record NC_064418.1, on the reverse strand, counting down.
TTTCTCAGCAGATGTTCCAATAAAGCATAATAACTTTTCCTCAATAGAGTTATTCTATTCATAGATGTACCTCAGCACTGCTACTCTAATCATACATTTACTTAAGCACTGCTATTCTGATCATAAATGTATCTCAGAACTGCTGTTGTAATCATACATTTACCTTAGAATTGCTACAGTAACCCTACATTTTTCTCAGCACTACTACTCCAATGATACATTTTCTTAAGTACTGCTATTCTAATCTTAAATGTATCTCAGTGCTGCTTTTTTACACATGGAATTATCTCAGCACTTAAATTCTACACATAGATTTTCCTCAGGACTTCTATTCCAGTCATACATTTTCTCAAGTACTGCTATTCTACACATACATGTATCTCAGGACTGCTGTTTTAATCTCAGCATTGCTATTATACACATAAATGTACCTATGAACTACTACTGTAACCCTATATTGTCCTCAGCAGTGCTACTTAAGTCACATGTGAGTAAAATTTACACAAAGAAAGGCAGAGAGTCTTTTGGTAAACAAACAAAAAATGCTAAGCTAGCTAAGTTAGCTTAACTAACATTACTATGTTACTATGATCTCGTATTATCCAGTTTGAAAACAGTCAGAGTTAGTTTAGATAGAAACTCTTGGTAGTGAAGGTAGAGAACTTATATCAAATGTAAAAAGTGGCGGTGAATACTTTTTATTTTATTATGTTTATGTGAGTAGAGTGCAAGAAAATGAACTTAAACATGCCGTTTTACATTGGCTCTGTTACATAGCCCTGCAGAAAGAAAAAGAGGAAGTACAGCACTTTGACTTAAAATCAATCTTAAAATAATCTCAATTTGGTATAAATTATTCAATCTTTTTACCTTTTAATCCAAATAATTTTGGTCTCCAAATATTCATCGCATTCCTGCTAAAAAGATCTTTGTTCCTCATGTGAATCTGAATTTTCTGAAGGTTCTCTCAGCCTTTCAGAACAGAAAGAACTGAAATACTTGTTGCGTTTTCTTGCGATTCAGTCAAACCTCCAGCTCCTGCTATATATTCCATACATCACCCTCCATGTGAGCTGCATTATTCTCCCCCAGATTTGATTATGATAAACTTATAATAGCACACATTAAATAAGGAATCCATTTCACATGCTGTGGAGAGGGGAGGATTGACACCGAAAGTCAAAATGAAAACCTGCCGGACAGACGGCTTAGAACTGTTGAAGCACATAATCAGCCTTTGGAAAGCTGTGCTCCAAAAACTGTGCGCTCACCTTAACAGTGAATCCTCAATTAAAGAGTGTCACAAAACCCGCGGGTGAATCAGGACTTGAGCCGGCTTAATGGCGTCGAGGTGGGCCTCCGCCGGGGGAACAGCTCGGCTCTGTTTTGGAGGGAAATTAGCCGACAGTGTGGAGAAAGAAATGATGGAGATTTCCTGAATGAATAATGTGGATGATGGTTGGTGTTCATTCCAGAGTCCAGACTGTGTTATTTTTTATATTTTGAAGCCATTAAACCCAAACCTCAAGAGTTAGCAGTTGGCTCAGGTTGTCTTGGTGGCAATTCTTTTGTCTTTTGTCATTCTTTTAAAAAAATAATGTTAATTATGATTTGATCAGTTTTTCACACTGTGCTATTATAAATGACTGATATAAAATCCTGGTCATGCAGCTTGCCATCAGCTGCCGAAGCCCCGAGAGAGCACAATTAATCTTGCTCTCTCTGGGTGGAAAGATGCCGCTCTTTCCTCTCATCACTCCTAATAACAATAAAAAATGTTATGCACAAGTTTTTTTTACTCTTTTACTCATTTTTTATTTAGTAATTTTAATTATTGTATGTTTTTACTTTGTAAAATGTTATTAGTGTTGATAAATAAGCAAAACACTGCCTTTTGTTTGTAAACAGGAATCAGGTATCTTCTTCTGTAACACTGTATAATAATGGTACTTTAATTCAAAGTATTTGTGACTGAATGTCTCAAATAATTATTCATTTAATCATTAATCATTGAAGTATATACTATATTTTAACAACTATATTAACAACTTTCTTATGCGTGAGCACTTTGTAATGTTTAATAATGTGGATGATGGTTGGTTTTCATTCCAGAGTCCAGACTGTGTTATTTTTTATATTTCGAAGCCATTAAACCCAAGAGAGTCAAGAGTTAGCAGTTGGCTCTGGTTGTCTTGGTGGCAATTCTTTTGTCTTTTGTCATTCTTAAAAATAATTTTGATTATTTATTTTTATCATTATTGTTTTTTTACATTGTGTCAAAAATAACTGACATAAATGATGCAAAATTCACTGAACCTCTTTATCGTTTAGGGTGATCATATGTTTTCCAGATGTTTTCCATATTGTGATGTGAAAAATATTTCCAGTAAGGTTTCTAAATTGGTTATTCTGAATCCAGTTCAGGATTTTATATTCATTTTATAGGATTTTAAAGGCTTTAACAGCTTTTCCATCCGTTTTTCTATGGATTATCAATTATCAAAATAAATGAATAAATAACTGCATTCTATTAATATTTACATATCAAATAAAGCCTTAAAAATAGACTATTCAGATACTAAACTTTAACCTTATCTGACTTTATTTTATTTTAGTTTGTATTAAGATAACGACATTTTAAACATTTGCATTAAAACAATAACAAATGATATGTTATGCATGTTATTTACTTTTTAAATTATTTATTTATTTTTTTATTATTTTATGTTTTGACTTTGTTAAATGTTAGTAGTGTTGATAAATAGACTAAACACTGTAACTCTTTTTTAATATAAAGATGAATGGTTGTTTTTTCTGTAACACTTTACAACAATGGTATATTTAATGCATAATTAACAGTACAATACAGAATGTCTTCAATAATTATTCATAATTACACAAGTTAAAACATTAACTAATGTCTTAATTTATTATTAACAACTGTGTTAACAACTTTTATTTTCATGAACATTTTGTAATGTGTAATAATGTTGTAACTACTTGTGTTAAATAATAATAAATAGTTTAATAATGTTTATTACCGTACTATTATTTGTAATGTAAGTACTATTATTTGATGTACCCTTATTGTAAAATGTAAGGTATTACTGCTCTTTCTGTAAAGTTACTGATTGAAGGAATGAGGTTTAATTCCAACAGTAACGACAATCATCATCATCATCATCATCATCATCATCATCATCGATACTCTCCTTTTAGTAGAGCTTCTTCTTCTACATAGGATTTTTAGACCAGCTGTTAACTGATGTCATAAACGTTGCGACCCCTGGTTGTCGTGTTGTTGTTCTTCTTCTTCTTCTTCTTCTTTTTTCTTGGCGTCTGGTACTGTAGCTGCTGTTTGTTAGCGAGGCTCAGAGCTAGCGCTGGGCGTGCAGAGGCAGCACCCGAGAGCGAGGGCTGTTTGAACTGCGATAAAAGACTTTGTTTGCCTGCTTTAAAATGTGCAGCTCTTCGCCTGGGCCTTGATCTACCTGTGCAGCCGGCAGAGGAGAACTCGCGCAACCTTTCTCAGCCCGAGGGAGACGAAGGTGCAGCCACGTTTCATTACTCTCGCGCCTGTCAGCTACGCACCACTGAGCTCAGATGAAGCTTTTCATCTCCACCACTCCTACATGACACCCATAAGGACGTGCCTGCCATTTTTGTCCCGGCTTGTATATTTACTTTTGAGGCACGTAGACGCTGGTAGGTTCTGCTAATGTGTGACGGGTCGCTCGTCGTGACGCGGCGGCGCAGGCGTGTTAAAGACTCGTACGCTGGCAGTGGGGCGGAGCGAGAGATCTGCACTTACTGAGCGTCACTGAACGAGCAGATGAATGATTCTCTTTTAGATTCAAGGACCCAAAGAGAAAGTGTGTGCTTGAGAGATTTCTCTCTGATTTTGCTATTTATAGGTTTATGTTTGAGTAAAATGAACATTGTTGTTTTATTCTCTAAACTACAGACAACATTTCTCCCAAATTCCAAATAAAAATATTCTCATTTAGAGCATTTATTTTTTAGAGCAGAAAATGCTGAGAAATGGCTAAAATAACAACAAAAAAAAAGCTTTGAAAAAGCTTTCAGATCTCAAATACGTTTTTGGAGTTCCAAAAACATCAATATTTGGTGGAATATGCATCATGAATGCGTACATGCATGCAGCTTGGCATCATGTTCTCTTCCTCCACCAGTCTTACATGTTGCTTTTGGATAACTTTATGCTGCTTTACTCCTGGTGCAAAAATTCAAGCAGTTCAGTTTGGTGGTTTGATGGCTTGTGATCATCCATCTTCCTCTTGCTTATATCCAGAGGTTTTGTAAAAATGTGGTAAAAATCAATGAAACTCATCTTTAACTCATTTTTAAGTGGCCTCTTATTTTTTTAAAAGAGCTGATTTTAACCCCTTAACAGGCTTTTTTGTCAATTGTCTGCCTTCCTGGAAATCATAATAGTAATTGTAACAGAAAATATATACTGTATATAAAAAACATATTTAAGTAAATCTGCTAATGTCAAAATATAATGAATATAGTCATAAAATTAGCTCCTTCCTGAACTTTTAAAATTTTAAAATCAATATTTTTTTCTCAATACATGTCCCTCAAATCTTTAGTTTCAGTATGTTTGTCTAGTTTCTGTTTTCAAACCTGCAGAATTTGTGTTGATTCCTGTAACTGATCTGGAATTATTATTTAAGTATTAAGTGGAGTAGAGAGTGAACAAACTTAGCTTCTCCAAGCTGCTTCAAGTGTTCAAAAGTTATTTTACTGCAGAAAAAGGGTTTTGTATCACATCAAGGCATTTTAAGGGGTTAAATTCTGTATTTTTACAGAATCTACTTCCCCGATGCTGAATCTGGATCGGACACTTTTCATCTCATTAGTTTACTCAGAACTGCTCCAGTATGTTCCTCACACACACACACACACACACACACACGCACACACTCAGTAACATTATGCTGTCTCACATAATTACACGCACACACGTTCATAACCCCTCATTTAGTGGTAGAGCCGCACTCTGATAGACTCCTCTATCTGGTCTAGTGTTAGTGCTTCCCCTTCTCCTCCGCCACAAAGCCGCCATTCAGACGCTCTCTTCCCCACAAGCTGCAGAGCTAAAATCCCATTAGCGCTGTGGGGCCCGGCTCCCTGCACTACTCGCACCATTCAGGGCTCTTTGTGGGAACGTTTTTACCCCACAGAGCTCTGTGTTGTGTTTTTACCCCCCAGAGAGACACTCCTCACTCTAACTGCCCCGGGCAAAACAGAGCGGCACTGACCCGCCAAACTTACACCGGACTTCCACTCTTATTGTTCCGTCACCTTCACAGTGCTGACCAACACTCTGTTACACTCAGAGTGCACTGTTCACTCTGTTACACACAACTGTACACACTGTTACCCTCAGACACTGTTCACACTGTTACCCTCAGACACTGTTCACACTGTTACACATCACTGTTCACTCTGTTACCCTCAGACACTGTTCACACTGTTACACATCATTGTTCACACTGTTACACATCAGACATTGTTCACTCTGTTACACACTACTGTTCACTCTGTTACACACTACTGTTCACTCTGTTACACACTACTGTTCACTGTTACACACTACTGTTCACTCTGTTACACACTACTGTTCACTCTGTTACACACTACTGTTCACACTGTTACACACTACTGTTCACTCTGTTACACACTACTGTTCACACTGTTACACACTACTGTTCACTCTGTTACACACTACTGTTCACTCTGTTACACATCACTGTTCACACTGTTACACACTACTGTTCACTCTGTTACACATTACTGTTCACACTGTTACACACTACTGTTCACTCTGTTACACACTACTGTTCACTCTGTTACACACTACTGTTCACACTGTTACACACTACTGTTCACTCTGTTACACACTACTGATCACTCTGTTACACACTACTGTTCACTCTGTTACACACTACTGTTCACTGTTACACACTACTGTTCACTCTGTTACACACTACTGATCACTTTGTTACACACTACTGTTCACTCTGTTACACACTACTGTTCACTCTGTTACACACTACTGTTCACACTGTTACACACTGCTGTTCACTCTGTGACACACTACTGTTCACTCTGTTACACACTACTGTTCACTCTGTTACACACTACTGTTCACTCTGTTACACACTACTGTTCACTCTGTTACACATCACTGTTCACACTGTTACACACTACTGTTCACTCTGTTACACACTACTGTTCACTCTGTTACACACTACTGTTCACTCTGTTACACACTACTGTTCACTCTGTTACACACTACTGTTCACACTGTTACACACTACTGTTCACACTGTTACACACTACTGTTCACTCTGTTACACACTACTGTTCACTCTGTTACAAACTACTGATCACTCTGTTACACACTACTGTTCACTCTGTTACACACTACTGTTCACTCTGTTACACACTACTGTTCACTGTTACACACTACTGTTCACTCTGTTACACACTACTGTTCACACTGTTACACACTACTGTTCACACTGTTACACACTACTGTTCACTCTGTTACACACTTCTGTTCACTCTGTTACACACAACTGTACACACTGTTACCCTCAGACACTGTTCACACTGTTACACATCATTGTTCACACTGTTACACATCAGCCATTGTTCACTCTGTGACACACTACTGTTCACTCTGTTACACACTACTGTTCACTGTTACACACTACTGTTCACTCTGTTACACACTACTGTTCACTCTGTTACACACTACTGTTCACTCTGTTACACACTACTGTTCACACTGTTACACACTACTGTTCACTCTGTCACACACTACTGTTCACACTGTTACACACTACTGTTCACTCTGTTACACACTACTGTTCACACTGTTACACACTACTGTTCACTCTGTCACACACTACTGTTCACACTGTTACACACTACTGTTCACTCTGTTACACACTACTGTTCACACTGTTACACACTACTGTTCACTCTGCTACACACTACTGTTCACTGTTACACACTACTGTTCACACTGTTACACACTACTGTTCACTCTGTTACACACTACTGTTCACACTGTTACACACTACTGTTCACTGTTACACACTACTGTTCACTCTGTTACACACTACTGTTCACTCTGTTACACACTACTGTTCACTCTGTCACACACTACTGTTCACACTGTTACACACTACTGTTCACTCTGTTACACACTACTGTTCACACTGTTACACACTACTGTTCACTCTGTCACACACTACTGTTCACACTGTTACACACTACTGTTCACTCTGTTACACACTACTGTTCACACTGTTACACACTACTGTTCACTCTGTTACACACTACTGTTCACTGTTACACACTACTGTTCACACTGTTACACACTACTGTTCACTCTGTTACACACTACTGTTCACACTGTTACACACTACTGTTCACTGTTACACACTACTGTTCACTCTGTTACACACTACTGTTCACTCTGTTACACACTACTGTTCACACTGTTACACACTACTGTTCACTCTATTACACACTACTGTTCACTATGTTACACACTACTGTTCACTCTGTTACACACTACTGTTCACACTGTTACACACTACTGTTCACTCTGTTACACACTACTGTTCACTATGTTACACACTACTGTTCACTCTGTTACACACTACTGTTCACACTGTTACACACTACTGTTCACTCTGTTACACACTACTGTTCACTCTGTTACACACTACTGTTCACTGTTACACACTACTGTTCACTCTGTTACACATCATTGTTCACACTGTTACACATCAGACATTGTTCACTCTGTGACACACTACTGTTCACTCTGTTACACACTACTGTTCACTCTGTTACACACTACTGTTCACACTGTTACACACTACTGTTCACACTGTTACACACTACTGTTCACTGTTACACACTACTGTTCACTGTTACACACTACTGTTCACTCTGTTACACACTACTGTTCACTCTGTTACACACTACTGTTCACACTGTTACACACTACTGTTCACTCTGTTACACACTACTGTTCACTGTTACACACTACTGTTCACACTGTTACACACTACTGTTCACTCTGTTACACACTACTGTTCACTCTGTTACACACTACTGTTCACACTGTTACACACTACTGTTCACTCTGTTACACACTACTGTTCACACTGTTACACACTACTGTTCACTCTGTTACACACTACTGTTCACTCTTTTACACACTACTGTTCACTGTTACACACTACTGTTCACTCTGTTACACACTACTGTTCACTCTGTTACACACTACTGTTCACTCTGTTACACACTACTGTTCACACTGTTACACACTACTGTTCACTCTGTTACACACTACTGTTCACACTGTTACACATCACTGTTCACAATGTTACCATCAGACACTGTTCACAATGTTACCCTACACTGTTCACTTAATAACCCCACACTGTTTTCTCCATTAACCCACATTGTTCACTTCGTTAACTCCCATTTGTCACACTATTACCCTACACTCTTCAATTCAATACCAGACACTGTTCACTCTATTACCCCACACTGTTTACTTCATTGTCTTACCTTGTTTACTGTATTGGTCCACACCACTGTTTCCCTACCCCACACTGTTTTCCTCTGTTACACCACACTGTTCATTACATTACCCAACACTACTAAACCACACTACTCAGTCTATTGCCCCACACCATTTATTGTGATACACCACACTGTTCACCCCATTACCCCACACTGTCCACTCTATTTACCCACACTGTTCACTCAATTACCACACACGATTTTCTCCATTACCTGCATTCTTTACTTTGTTAACCCCCATTTGTCTCACTATTACCCTAAACTCTTTAATCCACTGATCACTTCAATATCTTACCTTGTTTACTCTGTTGCTCCACATCACTCACTCTGATACCCCATACTGTTCACTCCATTACCCCATACTGTTTATTCCATTACACCACACTGTTCACTCCAATCCACAACATTACTTTACATACTAAAACCACACTATTCAGTGTATTGTCCCACACCATTTACAGAGATACACCACACTGTTCACTCCATTAATTTACACTGATCACTCTGGTATTACTGTACACTCTTCTCGTATCAGGTAAGTTGGTGTGTGGGTTTGCTGGTGTGTTGGCGTGGTTGTAGGCTGGTGTGTGTTGGTGTGTTGGTGGTGTGGTGGTTCAGTGGTAGTAGAAGTTGTGCTCTGGTTAGACTGGCTCAGTCTCAGTCTCATAGTTCTGTCTATTTTTCAAGAAATATTTAAAATTTTGATTCTTATGAAGTAAGAATCTGATCAGTTCTGTTCAGTACTAATCTCTATTTTTCTCTCTTTCTCTTGCGCTCTCTCTCTCTGTCTTACCCACATCATCTAAGCTGTTTTAGCAGACAGCTCCACCCCTCCACCCCCCCGGTCTGCATTGACTGGCTGCGGGTTGCTGGCATTAGTAGTCCACCACCTGATCTTTGCCCTCCTCCAGCCAGGGCATGCAGAGGTGCCAATTAGTGCCATTTGTGGCAGCATTTGTTGGGCATCCGTGAGGACAGGGTTGAGGGCCGTCCGCCGTCCGGTCAGTGAGCCAGGGGCGAGGCCGGGCCAAATGAAACACAGCGGGCACAGTTCCACACCCAAGCTGGTGTCAAACGCCCCGACTGCTGAGCTGGAGCTCACCTTAATCACCCTGACCAACCAATCAACCTCCCCTGGTGAATGAATTAGGCTGGGACCGGTGGAAGTGAACGTCAACCTCGTTTTAGAGGAACTCGTCCTTCCTTCAAATACAGACACTTGTACATGTCCTTAATTACGTCTATTTTTCATTTTTCTATTTTGTTGATCTTGCCTGGAAAAGTGTCGAAATTTAGAATTTTGTATTCTTTCCTAAGTCTAAAAAATATTAATCATTAATTATTAAAAATAATAGTTTATTTGTTCATTATTTCAGTGAGTTTCAGTGAGTAAAAGAGACAAGAAATTCAAGTAATTAACTCTTGATGAGTTCAGCACAGCTGTTAACTGAAAGCCTAAATTTCAGGTGACTCTACCTCATAAATCTGACTGAGAAAATGAGATGCAGACAGTACTTTAAAGATATAAAAAAATCTAAAACATATTCCTTTTACTTTAACACTTTTTTTCACTTGTTTTTTTTTCATAGTTTGGATGACTTTAGTATTAATCTATGATACCAATTTTAATTGAATGAAAATCCACTGAATTTAATGTGTGTCCTAATAAATAAAGTAATAATATATTGAATTTATATAATCTACAATGACATAAAAGTATGGATAAATATAAAATACTGCAGTACAATACAGAATAAACTTGAGTAGACGAATGAAGCATACAGCTCTAAAAAAAAATTAAGAGACCCCTTCAGTTTCTGAATCAGTGTCTCTGATTTTGCTATTTTTAGGTTTATGTTTGAGTTAAATGAACATTGTTGTTTTATTCTATAAACTACAGACAACATTTCTCCCAAATTCCAAATAAAAATATTCTCATTTAGAGCATTTATTTACAGAAAATAAGAAATGACTGAAATAACAAAAAAGATGCAGAGCTTTCAGACCTCAAATAATGCAAAGAAAACAAACAAGTTTATATTCATAAAGTTTTAAGAGTTCAGAAATAATCAATATTTGGTGGAATAATCCTGTTTTTTAATCACATTTTTTTTATGCATCTTGGCATCATGTTCTCCTCCTCCACCAGTCTTACACACTGCTTTTGGATAACTTTATGCTGCTTTACTCCTGGTTCAAAAATTCAAGCAGTTCAGTTTGGTTTGATGATGGCTTGGTTTGTGATCATCCATCTTCCTCTTCATTATATTCCATTATATATATTTTTTATTATTATTTGGTAAAATCAAAGAAACTCCTGTTGTGATGTGTGCAGGTGAGTCTGGAGTAACGCATTCGGGTTTCTGACGCACACAGAACAGAACATTAGCAGCTCTTGACTCTAACAGAGCCATAATCTGTTTTTTTTTTACTTGTTTGGGAAAAGAAATGATGGTCATTAATGTTCTGCTCCATTGCTTTTTCCTGATTATACAGCAGAAGAGAACGGACGCCGTTATTACCAGCTTTGACTGACCATCACCTTTACAGCCTGAAACAGTCGAATAAGCAAACACAGATCCCCCCCCACCTCTCCCCCCCGACCGGCGGCTCTCCCCGCATCCATCAGCTCCAGGCTTCCCCGTGTTGGGACAAGGTGTGGTTCCAAACAAAAGTTGGATGGAGGCAAACCCTGGTGTTTGTGTATGAGTCAGTGAACATGAACACAGCTTAGCTAGAGCCTCGCTGTCAGTCAGCTGAGACCAGGACAGCAGAACCGCTGCTTTGCAGGAGAGTTAAACACACGGCAAACAGCAGAACAATCCCCGATAAGCTGGGCGGCTGCAGAACTTAAGCAATAATCAAATCATCCGGACAGCCTGCTGCTGTTTGCTGCTGTTTGCTTTATGAAGGACCTCATGTTTCTCATGATTCATGGCTCTGAAGGGCAGTATAGTTTACAGTATTGTAGCAGCGTCAAGGAGGGGGCGGAGTAACAAAAGGACAGGCATGTCCCTGGTGAAGAAAAAAAATATATATATATATATATATATGCTTAATTGTACTTTAAACATATTGAGAAATGTCCAAAAAAGTATGCTGTAAATACACTAAAATATATTAAAAGTACATTAATATCATGCTTTCATAATATCCATAACACATTACTGTTTTAATGTATATATTTCCATCCTGGATGTAAATTTAACACCAATTTAATATTTATATTTAATTAGTTGATTTCCATCTTATTGTATATTTTCTACTTTTATCTTTAAGTGGTTTACTTGGTGAGGAGCAAATAAAGAATTTTATTGTACGAGGAAACTTGTTTCTTACCGTGCACATGACAATAAACTCTTTGAATCTTGAATCATCAAATGTTTGAAAGTATACTTTGATCATAGTTGTTAAAAAGTACAAAAAATACAATACTATGAAGTGCACTTTAAACAGTTTAATGTAATGTAGCTTAATGTACTTTTAAATTACATTTTTTTTAATTAATAAATACTTTTGTACATTTTTAGCAAAGTGTGTTAAAAACAATGTATCATGCAACTTTTGATCCTCCTTTGCTCTTTGTGATTGACGCTCACAAAAAGCTGATTTGCATAATGGGCGTGTCCCCCAATTTTAGCATACCATCGGTGTGCAGTCTTTCCCACCAGGGCTTCCTTCCATTGGGTATTCCCTTACATTTTATATAACATGTTGTGGGCTATAAGAGCAGGTTACCACCTTCTGTACGGTGTGTTTTACAGTGTGATACAGGATTAAAGAGAAAAATACACTGGCATACACCTGTTGAGTATGAAATTGTTATTGTAATCAGTAATGATGCCTTTTTTAGTCTTAATTTTCTCCTAAATGTTACAGGTTTTTTTTTTATTTTACAATATTCCTTTTATAATATTTTTGCATTAATTGTTAACACTCTAAAGGATTTGTTGTATGTTAAAATGAACTCCAGCTGAGGGCTATATTTTACTGTAGATGGGATTTTAAGTATTTTAACTCCTATACCCGTGTAGAACATCTCAACATCTCAATATCTGAGAGCATCTTTCTGTCTGCAGCTTCGGTGCAATTTTAATTAAGACTCCAGAATCGTTTATTCAAAGCCCTCGAACATTTCGATTCAATTTGTCTATTCAGAGGTTAGATAGCACAAAGCTTAATATCAGTTTTATGATAATTTCCACTTTTTTATCAGAGTTTCATCTGGTCAGAAATCCACTTAATCTGCTTTCACAGTGGAATTTTTCAAAGGCGAATGTTTCACTTGTATGGCTTGCTCTCTTTTTTTTTCTTCTCTCGCTGCTTCCATTTAGGAATGTGGGATTTAACTTTGCTTGGTTGCGGGATAAAGTTTCTACGGGGATTACTGTAATAGCACTCATGCTTAATATATATTTTTTTCTTTGAAATTCATTTGTGATATATTCCCCCTTCAGCCACTCTCCAGATAAGCGAGCTGGGACCATTCTTTGTTCACTTCCATTTCTTATGTGCATCTGTCAGGGAGCACAGATACGATATTGCAACTTCAAACAGGTCTTTTGTGCGGGAAGGGAGAGACGTCGCAGTCATTCCCTTCCTCTTCTGTACCGAATTTATCAGGCCGGCTGTATCTTGTTCAGCCACGGCGAGAAATGGGTAAAAAAAAAACAATTTCTGAGAGCCTGCGCTCCACAGCCGCGGTATTATTTGGTATCACCTTATCCTGCACTGTGCCGTATTGGGGAGACATTGTTTAGGCCCTCGTTTTCCCCTTTTTTTCATTGTCTGTCAGTCTCTCCCCGGCATTCTCCATCTGAGATCTGATTACCACGGCCGGCGGACGCACCGGGCAGCACTTATTAACAGAGTGACGCTTCAGATCTGCAGAATAAAGGCCTGCGTCTGTCACTCACAGCTCAAAATTGCGGAGGATTCGCAGGATGCCGATGTTCTCCACATGCTTTTGTGGCTTCCTGACTGCGATTAAGAGTTTTTAGAAACAGATCTGATCTTTAGGAGCACTCACTCTGTTTGGATCTGTGTGTTTTTGTGTAAACTCTGGTGTAAAATGGACTTTTGTTGCAGTAAAACATGATAAAAAAAAAGTACCTACCTTTGATGAATAGCACACCTCCGTTCTCACTCAGCGTTCCGAGATCCAGAAATTTCAACAGTTTGTCCAAAAACACCCTCTGAAGACTGAGTGACAATAACGATAAATCGCTCAAAGTAGCTCTACTTTGCCTACTTGCTAGAATCCGGAGAGCCCTGACATTGAAAAAAAACGAGGCATTAATAACTTAAAAAAAAGTGCACAAGAAGCTTATTAAAAAACACTGTTTATATCCTATAACGCTACTAGCTTCAGCTCCGAGCGCCGCCATCACTGTACTGATAATGACATAGACATATTAATATATATATACATAGACTCATAGCACATAGCGAAGCAGTCAGCACCAGGAGGCAGACTATGCGGGGTCTTTTTAATAACTTTTTAAGTTATTAATGCCTCGTTTTTTTAAATGTCAGCTTTCCGGATTCTAGCAAGAAGGCAAAGTAGAGCTACTTTGAGCTGGACAACCATGGAAAAAGTGATATATCAGGGTAAATTATGCTCTGTGTTACCCAGGCTGAAGAGTGTTGGTTTTGGACAAACTGTTAAAATTTCTGGATCTCTGAACGCTGTGGGAGAACGGAGGTGTGCTAATTATCGAAGATAAGAACTTTTTATCATGTTTTACTACAACAAAAGTCAATTTTACACCGGAGTTCTCCTTTAACTCAGACTGTACCTGAAGAGCACAGGGAAATCACTGTGTCTTTGTAGAAATTGACAAAACATCCATAAGAACCTCTTCGTTCCCGTTCCCAGTAGGAGTTTCATCGGCTTTTGGAGATGCTGAGCTGTACACTACTGAAGAATTTACCAGCTGTACTGTTCCAGATCACCAAGATCACACACTGACATTCCTGCAGATGGTTTCCTGATTACATATTGATGCACAGTGAGACACAGTAAAGCTGTGAGTTGGACCTGCATGGTCATGAATGCAGGATTTTGAGAGAAGGTCTGATGTTCCTGTTACAAAAGTCATAATCTTGAAAGGTATATATTATTTTTTTAAATGCATTGAATCCAGCTGAAAGTAGCATTCTTAAAAATAAGCTGATTAGTAAATCAGCTCATTTATAAGTGTTATCACAATGTAGGTACACAATTATCTGTGTATACTGTATTTGTGTGTAGATATTGTAGATGTTGTATTATGTCGTATGTAGTTTACTTTATGGGGAGTAAACATGCATGCTTTTTTCTTTATATTAAAAACATATTAACACTGAAAACAGATTTTACAAATATCTCCATTTGGAGAGCATTTTCAAAATGTCCAAAATGCTTTTTTCTGGTACCTAAAATCACATTTTCATGTAAATGGGAGACTAAAATGCTGAAAAAACTCAGTTTTAAAAAATATTAAGATACAGGTGAATGCTGCCTAAACTAGCCATGGATCTTTTCTTGCTAAATTGTGCTTTAAAAATAACATTATTAAACTATAACCTTTCTTAAAAGCATTAACGAATGTAGATACGTAAAAAAAAAAAAAGTATCTCCAAAACAGCAAATTTGCTCAACTTTTAATGGAAGTCAATGTAAAAAAGAGTTTATTTCAGGTCAAACTCAAAAAGTTACAGTAAGTTAAGCCAATACTAGTAAAGCAATAGGCTGCAGCTAATATATACATATAGATATATAGAAGGTCATTTATAACTGCAGGTGTTTTATAATGTATTTTTATGTAGGCTTTTTAAAAAAAATGGCACTGATGGCTCTTTAAGCATCTGTCTTACCCTGTAAATCCTAAAGTAAATTATAATGTCAGTGTGCTGAAGAGTAAAACAAGACACACCCAGCGTGATGCATTCATCACAGTTTGCCCTCTTTAACCCGTTGAATCCGTTTAATTACTCAGTATTGTAAATCTTTATGGACGTACATATTTCATCACTGCTCCTCCTCTCCTCCTCCGTCGCTGTGTTGTGTTTTCAGACGCGCTAATCTCAGTCGTTTCCAGCCGCGCTGCTGTTCTGCTGAGGAGCAGCGCTTATACACATATTAAAGGGGAATGGAGGACCACTTATTGTTAAAAGGGGTTGACAGAAGGGGAGCCATTTGGGTCTTGAATTGAAAACCATGAGGTGGTTTAAGCACTGTGATTTACACAATTCATTAAAGATAGTGATTTTCTATATTAAATGGTTACTTACTCTCAAATAGCCCCGGGGGAGCGAGGCTTGTTGGGCTGTGAATAGATTAAAGTTTAGCCCGCGTTGAAAGGAGAAATTGAATTCGAGTAATCAATAGCATAATGGCGCGGCCCGACCGGGCGCTCGGCTGTACTCGAATGAAATTACCATATTTTTAATCTTAATTTTCCACTCTGTTTATCTGACAGTATGGATGTGCAATCCAAACAGTTAATGAGAGCGCGGATATTGACACGGAGAGCTCTCCGGAGTGCGTGTCGCGGTGATTAAACGGCGTGATGTGTGATTACTTTGTGCTGGGCGTCGGGGCAGGCGGCCAGGGCCCGGGCCGGGAGGCGGCTCGCGGCAGATGTAGCCAGGCGGCTCTCGTGAGGCGCGACAGCTCGAGAGCGGCCTCGGAGACGCCTCGGCGGGGAACGCTCCAGACGCAATCTCCATCACAGTCAGCCAGGCGTCCTCCCTCCGCTCCTCCCCGATAAGCAGAACCGCAGAAGAAAACCAACAAAGTTTCACAAAGAGTCTCGCCGACAGATCGCTCCTCTTCCGCGGGCGTCCCTCGGAAACGCGTCCGATTCGCCGTTTATCTCATCTCTGGGTGGGAGAGCTGATGGAGCTCTCAGTAAACAGACAGAGGAGAGAAAAGAAAACCTGTCCGGCCTCACAATGAAGTTAATCCTGAGGAAATAAAAAAAATACAATTCCAGCCAGTCAGCACAAAAACCCGCGGCCGTGAATAACGCGGACGGATGGATTCGGGCCCTCTTTTTAAGAGACGTGGGGATGATGGAGTGTTTCTGCCTCGTGCTCCTTTCCGTAAAAAGACGTTCAGTGTATCGATAATAAGTAAGTGTCACCGGCTCTGAAAAAGCAGTTTTGTTGGCCAAACTGATGATTTGAAATGTAATCACATTCCCATTTTCCCCTTTTCTCGTCTTGCCAGCACTTTCCTTTGTGTGCGATCCAGGGAAGCTAATTGTTGGGAGCGGAGAAGGTGGCAGTCCTATATGAGCCGCTTCCACACACAACACTTCCTACAGAAACCTGCAGAAGGGTTTCGTCTCAAACTAACTGAAAGGAAGGGTTTTAATATATGTGTGATCTAGATAAGAGAGATTGAGCACACTGTTCTTTCTCTCTGTCAGATACAGTACCAAGTTTATAGAGCAGTACTGTAGAAAAACCCCAATGTACAACATGCTCATGGCAAGGCATCAGATTGAATGCGGTTTGAAAGTGGACATTTTATTCCTGAAGTTGTGCCCTATCCGGACGGGATTAGTTTCTCAGGGGGTTCGGGGGTAATTTTCTCTTTTATGGGGTTTTTTATCCTCTGTGATTTTATTACCGTCCAGAATGACCATGTATGTGTTTTTCTCAGACATCCTCTGAGTTTCGACTCCTTGCGTTTAATAAAATAGGTATTTGTCCACTGTTGTGCACCGTAATTATACTTTAAATTCACGTTTCCATGGAGATCCACGTAAACACAACAGCGAGTGGAAATGGAGGAGCTACTGAACGTGATGTCATGTGACCGAGAAAAAGGAAAACCTAAAAACTCACTGCTCCTCCTGTTTTTTCAATTGCAGTCCGGATGCAGGAGTTTTATCACTAAAATTTAGAAGTGTGAAATATTTTTCACAGATAATAAATCTCGTCCGGATAGGGCTTTAGAAGTATAAAAGGCATTACCACCCACAGTGAACAGCGCAGTGGTTGAGAAAGATCGGGAATGTAGATATCATGCTAGAATTGAGAATTGTCCATGCAGACAAACGTGACTCTGTCAGAAATCACATCCATATCCAATGCAGGAGACCCCACACACACATATCCCATCATGAGACAATAGTGAAAATAGGAGTGAATAGGACATCATTATATTACCTTCTGGCATGTCAGTGTATGGTCCACAAAGGACAAAGATCAATCAGTATCTAAATCCAGTCACACCTCTTATGGTACAAAAATGTTCAGGGTAGGAAGTTCTTTTGCAGATATTTTCTTTATTATACTTTATTATTTATATGAAATATTTTTTCCAGTGTATTTCCTTTGACAGTGCAGATGTCTGAATTTTATTTTCGATACATTTACAGGTATTTCTGTTTTTCTAAAAGAAGCTCAGAATCACAAAAAAACTCTACAATATTCCACAGTATTGACGGATGTTAAAGACGACGAAGAAGCTACAGTTTCACAGTGGACTGAAAGGCGAGAGCGGGGAGCTTCCACCTGAATCTGTGAAAAAAAGCTCCAGCCAATAGGAAGTGTTTGGCGTGCCTGCGCTCCAAATCCTCTGCATGCTCCGCCACCTTGGCTAAATGGCCTTTGGTTCCCCAGCTGCGGACGCAAAGTCCAGAACGAACGGAGTGGACAATGGATTCCTTTAGTAAATAAGGTTCCTTACTAAAGCAAGAGCTTAGGGGTGATGTCATGCCTTTGTCTGTGATTGATGAGTGTTTGAACATGAGAAAAGGTGAGTGTGTATGCATGCGTGTGTGTGAATGTGTGTTGGTGCGTATCTGGGGGAGGTTGGAAGACAAAAAAAGAGAACACATCATCTTATAGTCATCTTATTTTCTGTATTGAGACCTGATGTGAGAGTTTAGTTGGAAAACTGACCAGAGTCCTGAGTGGACGACGCAGAGGTTCTGGGCTTTATATCCGATTTATTTGGACCTGAACGAGGGTGCTCTGAGTGTGTGCATGTGTGTATGACTATGTGTGTGTGTGGGGTGGACTTTCTCATCGTTTCTTCTAACTCGGGGACCCACAGGGTCGGTGGCAGGCCCACAATGCTCCTGTTGTATGGCTCCTGTCAGCGGGCTCGGCCGAGGCTTCCTGTTCATTAGGCCTCTTTTCAGATGGACACAATACGGCAGCTCAGTCTGAGCGTCGCGTCCACGCCCAGCCCCTCACCGCCCTGTGAAGGCCTCTAAATACTGTTTATGCACGCCATTGTTGGCCTTTGTGCTGCCGCTCTTAATGCTGCAGCGCAAATGCGAAGGCCCTTCAGGGCCCGGGCTTCAGATTCAGGCCTGAAACTCCGCAGACTGAGGGCAGAACTCCCTGCGGACGTCGCAGCGGAGGCACTTCTGATCGCTGTGGGAGGAGGAGGTGCGACGGTCTTTAGTTTCTTGTTAATTACGTCCAACAGTTGGGACAATGCAAGCTCGGCGTCCCTTCCCTCCCTTTTCTCTATCGACCTGTCAAATGCGCTTTGATATCTAGAAGAATTCATCCCAATTCATCCCAACACTTTCATTGCACGGATTGTCACAGTCGTCACAAACGTCGCACGGATCGGATAATCCCTGTCGTACGTCTTTATAGCGACGGAAACGTGAGCGATGGCGCGCGAGCTGAGGTGACACATGTCATATTTAAGCAATAAAGCGAATCGCCGGGCTCGTCCAGATCTCCGCTGACTTGTGAAAGGGATGTTACTCTTAAATGGATTTCAATCTCTTTAATCTGTTCCCTGATCTGTCACAGCGTTCCTGCTGGGATTAGCTAAAGCTGTGGGATTGAGATCAGCTAAGAGATTGGTGTGTTTGCTGGTTTGTCGAATATCCTGCCAGTAGATACAGTAATAAATGAGGAGGTCATCTAAGACTCTGCGCCCCTCTGGAGATTTTAGTTGCCCTTTGTGCCCTTTCTCCGTTTTTTTGTGCAGAATTTAGCCAACGGCATGGCACAAATTCTCTTTTTTCTTTCTATCATTCTTTCTCTCTCTATGTCTCGCTGTTTCTCGCCTGCAGGCGATGGCAGGCTGTATCCCAGTCTTTGTCTGCGCTGCATTGTTCTAAGTGCTCTACAGTACATCATCCCCGAGTGTAAGTGATAGGCCTCACCATTCTCCCGGAATGACAGCAGCACAAAAGCGGCGAGATACTTGCTGTGGGGTTTTACATTATCCTCGTTCAAAAAGCGTCCGTACACAGGCGCACCGAGCCCCTCCATTCACAGCGGCCTCTTCAGCGCCGGCTCCCGATTACAGGCTTGTGACGGTGTTCACAGCTTTGGGTGATTGTGAGGGAATTGTTGGGGAAAGACTGGCATTTCTGAAGCCCCTACAGATGCTTGAGGATTTACAGGTCAGCAGTCCTTTAGGGAGAACAGTCAAATGACTGATAACTGAACCCTGTTCCTTTAATGAATTTATGACTTACTGGAAGTTGCTCTGGTGTAATGCTCTTTACACTCATTGGTCACTTCATTGGAAACTCTTTTCTTGTGCTTCCACTTAATTATGTGTAATTTTGAAAAATTGTACTTACTTGACAAACTGGGTATCCGAGTAAAAATCCATTTCTCTTCTGAGCTGTAAACTCAATGAAGGCAGTCTGAGACTGATGCTTGATCTGTGAGTGGGGGACTGATCTAACAAATAAGTAAATCTGGTGTAGTCTAGAGAGTCTAGCTCTGCCTGTGGTTAATACTTTGTGTACTTTGAAACAGGTGACGTCAATCTAAAAAGAATGATCCACAAAATGCTTTGTCATTGAAGGCCTATGATGGACAGAGAATCTCTAAGTTGTCTGTGAATTTATTAACAATTAATTATATTTTTGGGTCAACTAAACCAAAAAAAGTAACCAGGCTCTGCCTGTGGTTAATACTTTGTGTTGCATGTTTTATAGCATGGCAGACATTGACAATTTGGACTTTATTTCCATAGAATGGAAAGTAATGCAGTCAGAGCATCCATGTTATCTAAAATTTTCTATTTTCTTACAAAATAAGTTGTGGCAGCATGGGAATTGCAAATGCAATGAATCAGTGTTTCTAACATTCACATTAACGTAAAACAAATAATGATGTGATGTCAACAGGTATCTATTCATACAGAGTTCAGTATTCCAGTGATTAGCTTCCTGAAGGTGCCAGGTCTTGTGATCTGGTAAGTGTGTGATGTCATGGTACGCTGCATTCTGGGAAACGTAGTCCGGAGACTGGAGATCACCAAGTGGGACACTTTTTGGAATTTTTGAAAATAAAAAAGTGACATTGATGACCCTGTAATTGAGCAGAACTTCTCTGTAATTAACAGCACTGCTTTAGATGTTTTGACTTATTATAAACATCACATTAAAGTGACACATGAATGCTGTATCTCTTCATTACTCCTCATAGAGTCTTCTATCAGTGCCAGAACATCCAGGCACTTATAAATTATGAAATGAAGGAAATGAAGTTGTTGGGATTTACAGTCACAGCTGGAATAAAGTCATCCTGTCTTAAAGAAAAAGCACCTGTCGGACCTCTCCCACTTATCGTAACGCGAGCAGCTGGGATTGTTGTTTCTGGAGTGCAGGAGTCGTCGCTGTCGGTCGTCTACGTGAAATGACATCCATTAAGCCACTCAATTTAGGGCTTCTTTAATGAAGTGGATTGTGCCGTTAAGGCTCTCTCCCCCCCCCACGCTCCTCCTCTGGCCTTGGAGGACTCCAGCTCAAGTGTGAGCTTGTTTGGCTCGCGGCTGATATTTTCATTAAGAGTATTCTTATCAAATAATGAAACCAGGGATCTGTCTCTCGCCAAAATGCCGTTTACCTCCCCAATCAAAAGGTTTCCATAGTAATGTGTGTTTTCAGACGGGTTATTGGAGCGTATTTGGGAACGTGTGTGTGTGTGTAAGAGTGTGTGTAAGAGTGTTAGTGTGTAAGTGTGTGTGTGTGTTGCTCCTGTGTTTTAGACATGGTGATTCATTCCCCAGACTGGCTATTATATCCCAATTTAGATATACGTATACAGTCGTCTAGCTGGAATTATGAAGAAGGAATTCAGTCATATTCAGTTAGCAGAAAGGTTAAGGCCAATTTATACTTCTGCGTCGAACCTACGGCTTAGCCTACAGTACGTGTATCAGCGAGAGTGCGTTTATACCTCTGCACACTAAGAAAAGAATTAGTATAAAAGAGTATAAAGCTTGTTTCTGGAGCTGTACCTTAAATTGAGGTACTATTGAGGTGTTTTTGCACCCAGGTTTTCTGTACCAGTAAAGATTGTAAACATCATCATAAACTGAATATTTCTCAAGAATTTACCGATCAAAAATTGTCTATAACCGTGTAATTACAATATACAGTACAGGCCAAAAGTTTGGACACACCTTCTCTTTTTCAATGCGTTTTCTTTATTTTCATGACTATTTACATTGTAGATTCTCACAACTATGAATGAACACATGTGGAGTTTTATCTACTTAACAAAAAAGGTGAAATAACTGGAAAAAAAAAAAAATATATATATATATATATATATTCTAGTTTCTTCAAAATATCCCCCTTTGCTCTGATTACTGCTTTGCACACACTTGGCATCATTCTCTCAATGAGCTTCTTCAAGAGGTCGCCACCTGAAATGGTTTTCCAACAGTCTTGAAGGAAGAAGGAGTTCCCAGAGGTGTTTATTAGCACTTGTTGCTCCTTTGCCTTCTTCACTCTGTGCTCCAGCTCACCCCAAACCATCTGGATTGGGTTCAGGTCCGGTGACTGTGGAGGTTCAGCTCATTTTTTGTTAAGAACATAAAACTCCATATGTGTTCATTCATAGTTTTGATGCTTCAGTGAGAATCTACAATGCACCTCCCTGTAAATATAACTGCGCATCACGTAATGCAGACAATCACAGCTCTGATTGGTCTAAAAGGCCTTCGCAAAGTTCGACGCCGAAGTAGAAATGGGGCTTTAGGAACAGAATAGTGTTTTCACTGCAGTAAACACCAGTGAACACCACTGGACACTTCTGGTTGAGGAACCGCCCTGCTGCTGAATTACGACCCTGTTTGATACCAACCAGACACAACTTATTCAGCCCTCTCATTGATCCAGACACCCTCATTAATATTCACCCTCTCCCAAATAATCACGGTGCGCTCTTCGTGATTTGTTTTCATTGATTTAGTGACAGTGAGGCCGGCAGCCTCACGTCACGCTTATGAATATTTCTCCTCCGGCTGAAATCAAATCTGAATCAACAACTGTTTAGCGGCTGAAAGAGATGCAAAGCAGAAACGCCGCTCTGAATACGAAGCACGCCGCTTTAACCCGCGCCGCTTCAGAGGCTGAATCCTGAACAGTCAGATCGATCTCGGGGAAGAGCCTTTTCAGCACCTGTAAAGTCCAAACAATTGGTCACTGTGAATATGTTTTGGATGAGATGGGCTCAAAAGGTCGGAAATCTTTCTGGAGAAAACTTTGTACAGTTTGAAAAAGAGCTTGTAAGTTGAACACATTTGTCGATATGTGGACACCAGGGGCGGTACTGGAGATTTATGAATATAGGGGGGGGCTAAGCATTGACTGGAGGGAGGGGGTGGGGCCAAGGAGTAAACTTAGGAGAATAAGAATGATATATATAATTTTTATATAATTTTATTTCAAATTTTTTATCCCAATTTCTCCCCAATTTACAAGGCCAATTACCAAACCCACTCCCTACCACTAGTGATGTCCCAACACAAGTAGGGTGTAGACTAGCACACGCCTCCTCCGACACATGTGAAGTCAGACTCCGCCTCTTTTCAAACTTATTTTTGCTGAGTAGCATCACAGCGCTAACGCTCGGAGGAAAGCACAGCGACTCGATTCTGATACATCAGCTCACAGACGCAGCCTTGTGCTGATCCACATCACCCTCCTGATCATACTTGGCGTAGTGGCAGCTTTAGACCACTGGATCACTTGAAGCCCCATTGATTTTCATTTTTAAACACAGCTATTTAAATATTGTCTCACTTCATAGCAACAATTTTGTATTAGGTACAAAGATTATGTGACTAGACTTTATATTAACTACTATCCATCCACGAACAAGACGCTTCAGAAGAAGCAAAGATACAAGCAATCATCCTAGGTGCTAAATACTTTTTTAGGTTCTAAATTCTCAGTATTTTACATTACATTTTATTAAATTACATTTGGCAGATGCTTTTATCCAAAAATCTGTGGACTGACGAGACAAAAGAGGAAGGTCTTTGTCCATATTCAGAAAAAGAATATCATAATGAACGTCAAACATGGTGGTGGTAGTGTGATGGACCTAAACAACGTGCTGTAATTGATGAAACTTTAAATTCTTCTTACATACTGTATTTTTCACAGCACTGTACATGTAGACTTCAGTATATGTAGATATATATCTTTTTTAACAAAATGCCTATGCTGAACAGTCTATGCTGGTTTTTCTACACTCTGATCAGTCAGAAATGTGATTCCTGCACATTCCAGCATGAGTTTGTAATTAGTGGTCCTGAATTTAACTCTAATCCCTTTCTTTGCTGTATTGTCCACCCTGTTGCGTCACCTGGTGACACCCCCTTTCCTAACCGCCACCCCTTTTTCTGACAGCGGAGACTCTGAGACGGAGCGGCACTTTTCAGGCCTGTGGTGATAAAGCTGGAAGCCGTAGTGTCTTAAGAGGATTTAGAGTGTTGCTCGTGTCAGCGGGGTTATCAGAACAGATATGCCGGACTGTGTACAGCTGACAGCTCAGAGTAATCACTCTGACCCACAATCCAGCTGAGCTGGTTATCGCCGGACACGGCGGGGAGATAGGACCGGAACCAGCTGTCGCACCGCAGCGCACCACAGCGCACCACCGCTTTGAATACGTGCATACGTCGGAGCTGAAAGCATGCGGGCGGTATCACACACAGCGCAGGGCGAAACTTCCACCAACACCAGCAGCAGGTAGCGGATGAAGCTCGGAGGTTTATTACGGCTCTGTCCGTTTCTCCTGGTTTCATCAGAGTGATCACCTGCTGTGGTACAAGAGTCCAGAACCTCACCTGACTGAGTTCAGGCTAGTTTAGTCTGGT
This sequence comes from Astyanax mexicanus, assembly GCF_023375975.1. Classification (NCBI taxonomy): domain Eukaryota; kingdom Metazoa; phylum Chordata; class Actinopteri; order Characiformes; family Acestrorhamphidae; genus Astyanax; species Astyanax mexicanus. Next base: position 1,898,954 of record NC_064418.1, on the reverse strand, counting down.
TAGGTTTTCAATTTCGGAGTACAGTGCAGTTAGTGAGCTAACTCAAGAACTTGAGCAAGAACTCTACATGGACTAGGACTAGGTATTTCTATACTTTACAGCAGTGGTCGGCAATAAGCTATAATGTTTGAACTATAATAAACGATAATGAAAAAATGAAATAAATAAAATTCTGGCGAACTTTTGTTTACACACCTCCCCTGTCTTTTTCTCTGTCGTGCTCGACATGACTTTAGTTTCCGCACATTCTTGGGCTCTCTATCAACTTATAAGGGCGTTTTTTCCCGGCTGTATCCCAATTCACTAGCCGGGGCAGCAATAGTGTATTGGACCGCGACCCTGAAGACAAGGGTTCGATCCCACATGAGGAGCGGTGTGTTTATCTATTTATTTATTTATTTTTTTCCTTTCTTCTTGGGTTTACCTGCTTCATTTTCCAAAAACAGTTTTTTTTGTGGCCCACCACATCTGGCCCGTGGCCAAAACTTATTGCCAACCACTGCTTTACATTGATTGGTTTGTAGAATGTTGTTGGCTCGATTTTAGATTTCCAACAGTTTTCTTTCTATTTCTGTTTATATTAAAACAGTAAGTATTAATCTACAGTTACAATAGATACAGAAGTTACAGAAGCATGAGTGTTTGCATCCATACTTCTGCACAAGAAAATGTGTTGGATTTTAGCACAACAACTTTTCTTTGTTTTCTTCCTCTTCTTCTGTTGTTCAAGGGTGCACAAACCAGACCATGGTTCGATTGATTCTTGATTAGGTTGTTTTCACACCTGCAGTTGTGAAAGTTTCTATGGTCCGGATTAGTTGTTGAGTTTGATTATTTGGAGCGTTTCTCCTTCAGTTTCGTTTGGTTTGGTTTCACACAAGCATAAACCTAAACACACCAAAATGTGCACCAATGAACAATGCCAATAAACATTGTCTCCTGTGATTGCACTTTTAAAAACAGTGTTTTAAACAAGACATGCAGCAGTGCAGATGTTCATGTTGTAAACAGAGTTGCATGGATGTGAGCAGTGAATGCTGCACATACCATGGTCAGTGTGTAAACAGCATGGAGCAGCAGAGATAGCGTTTGTTCATAGCTGTGGTAATTAGAGTTTTTTGTAAATAATATATCAGATTAAACTGTGCCTTATCAGCATAGACTAAGACCTCCTATGTTGGTTGGACAAATCTTAGTCTTTTGGTCCTCCAGATTGGGTTTTGCAGCACCTTTCACACCTTCTATTTTGTTTCCGACCAAACGGAAATACTGTAATCTACTCTAAAATTAATTTAATGGGAGTTAACAGAGAAATTGAGTCTGTTCAAGAGCAATTCTGTGGTCACTCAACACACAACACACACTGTACATCAACAGATACAGGCCTCAGTTGAACTGAACAGCAAGGTGTAATAAAGTGTTTATTAGGCCAGTATTAATAATTCTCTCACACCGTTGCAGGATCTGCAGATCCATTTGAGGTTCACCAGAGTTTTTCTCCTGTCCATGAGGAATAACCTCTCCAATTTTCTACCTGAAGATTCCCAACAAACCAGACTACCTGTTCTTTTTTTTTAAAGCACCGGTCGTTGGGGCATAACCAATATGGAGGATTATCCATTCCTGGGTCTATTCTATGGGTTTGCTTATGGAAGCATATTTGCTTAGAGCAGCCATGCAAATTATTACTTACTGCCCTGTAAGCTGATAACGCAAATTAGATACCCATTTAACGGGAACAATGTCTAAAGAATTAAAATAGAGGAAGGGAAGAAAGATGGGAAATGATACCTTGAGGAGGTGGTTGGTGTTAAAAATGGCTTACTGGGTTCAAAAGTGCAGAGGATGTTTCAGGATGGACTATCGAGGGGAAACTGACCATTCGTTTGAGCAGGACGTTTTTGTGTAGGTCAGTGTCTCTGTCCTGCAACTCAGGCCACCCTTATTATATATTATATACAACAAAAAGCCTACTTCTTCTGGGTGAAATTAAGTGTTTTTGCCTTACGGTTGCTGGACAACACAGCAGAAGAGCTTAGATTGGGCTCAAAATATCCAGAACGACCCAGCCTGAGCCTGATTTAAACCTGATATTTTTTTTCATAAGATGAGCTTTTATAAACTGAGCATTCTAAAAACATTTTCATGCTCTTTGAATAAGCAAAATCTGAATGGTGTTCAGAATGATGTTATTGACATTGCAGCACTGAAGATGCATAGACCTATTACTTAAGAAAAATCTTTATTCAAAACAGGTCTCTAAAAGATTAAAACATGAAAAAAGCAAACAATGATCCACGGCTCTAAACATCAGTAATTTATTAGGCTACAAGAATGATCTCTGAATGACTAATCTATCTAATCTAATCTAATCTAATTTAACATGGTTTAAGAATAGAAAATAAATTCTAAACAAACAATTTTTTTATATTGAGCTCATAGCAAGTGGAAAAACATGCACATGAACTATAAGCTAATGAGGCAATGCACTTTTACTTTGCTATATTGTGATTATTATAATATAGCTTTATATATAAAATAAAATAGCATTAAAGAACAGAGCATTTTCTTTTTTTGTGAATATATTTTTATTGTTTTTTCCTTTTTTCCAAAGAAACAGGTACATATAGGCACACAACTACAACACTATAACAGAGCATTTTCTTGAGCCCGACCCAAATTCGATTTGGGGTTTTAAGCTGAGAATCTTACCTCTAGTTAACATCAGTGTGGTCAGCACTCGCATCACACACACCACACACACACATGCACACACACACACACACTGAGAGAAACACACCACTCTCTTTCACAATTTGTGCTGGTGAAAGTTGTAACGTGAGATGAGAAGGGAGGCGGACGTTTAAACGGGTAAGACATGACTTTTAATAAATAACAAATAAACAAATAAACAAACAAGGGAATAACGAATAAATATATGTACATAAACAAACAGGGAAAACAAACAAAGAGCTAAACTAAACAGACAAGTACAAAACAGGGCTAGGGATATATATACAGGGAATAATACGTAAATATATACAAGATACACAAAGGAAACAAACAGGAACCAAACGTGACTAGAATATAAACAAGAGCGAGAAACTACAAACAACTAAAGAACGAGAACTAGAGCAATAACGTAAACGTGGCGAGACAGACAACAGGGGAAGGTGCAAAGACCGACAGCAAACATAGATTAACAAGTACTATTTATACTAAACATGAAACACAGAACACCTGGGAAGGGGCGGAGTTACAAATTAGACACACGTAATGGAAAAGTACAAGAGAAACACACTAGGAAACGGGGAAGACACCAGAAAACATAGCGAGGGCGTAACAGAAGCCCCTCCCTAAACGCGCAGCTCCCGAGGCGCGTAAAAACGAACCCCGGGGGCCGGCGGCGGGGAGAGGCCGGGAAACACAAGGGACGAGACCTGAGACTTAACATGGGGCAGAACTGGAGACTGAACTGAAGACTGGACAGGAGACTGGACAAAGAAAGGAGACTGAACCGGGGACGTGACTGGAGACTGGACATTGGGCGAGACACGAGACTGGACGGGGAACTGGACAGGGGACGATGACTGGACGTGAGACATGACAGGTGACTGGACAGGACTAGACATGGGAACGGGAACCAAAACATTGACAGGAACAGACACGAAGACGGTGACAGGAACAGGTACACAGAAACCAGACAAGACAGGAACAGGAACATAGACCGACACAGGAACCATAACGGGGAGCGACATGGGGACCAGAAAGACCTGGGGATGCCCAGGACTGGCTAAAGTCATAGGGGTAGTTCGTGGAGCCAGCCTGGGCAAAGTTCTTGGGCTGGGGTCCGGGGGCCTTGGGGCAGACCTGGGCACACGAGGCTTGGGGCAAAACTTAGTCCTGGGCGCCGGGACTGGCATGGGTGTGGTGACGGGCCTCGCTGGCGACGCGACGGCTTGGGCAGCAGAAGCTGGAGGCGCGGCGACTCGGGCAGCAGGAGCTGGTGGCGGTGCGGCGTCTCTGGCAGCAGGAGCTGGCGGTGCGGCGACTCGGGCAGCAGGAGCTGGCGGTGCGGCATCTTGGGCAGCTGGAGCTGGCGGCACGGCGACTCGGGCAGCAGGAGCTGGCGGTGCGGCGACTCGGGCAGTAGACACTGGCGGTGCGGCATCTCGGGCAGCAGGAGCTGACGGCGCGGTGACTTGAGCAGCTGGGGCTGGCGGCGTGGTCGGCGCTGGAGCGGTAGGCACCGCTGGCACAGGGTCATGGACGGTGGGCACTGCTGGCTTCGGCACATGGGCAGTGGACACCGCTGGCACAGGAACATGGACGGTGGGCACTGCTGGCTTTGGCACATGGGCAGTGGACACCGCTGGCACAGGAACATGGACGGTGGGCACCGCTGGCATCGGCACATGGGCGGTGGGCACCGCTGGCACAGGAACATGGACGGTGTCTGGCACCGCTGATATCGTAGCATGGACGGTGGGCACCGCTGGTACAGGAACATAGGCGGTGGGCACCGCTGGCATCGTAGCAGGAGCGGTGGGCACCGCTGGCATCGTAGCATGGGCGGTGGGCACCGCTGGCACAGGAACATTGGCGGTGGGCACCGCTGGCACAGGAACATTGGCGGTGGGCACCGCTGGCACAGGAACATTGGCGGTGGGCACCGCTGGCACAGGAACATTGGCGGTGGGCACCGCTGGCACAGGAACATAGGCGGTGGGCACCGCTGGCACAGGAACATTGGCGGTGGCGGGCACCGCTGACACAGGAACACTCACATGAACTGACTTGGACCCTTGGGCTGTAGATGTCTGTGTGACGACTCGGGCTGCTGAAGACTGCACGGAGACTTGACCTAATTTCACCGCAGCGTATTCAGGTTCCGGGGTGGCAGTGGCAGTACAGTGTAGCGCCGTTGTCATGGGAACCCCGGAGCGAAGATCTGCTGCCGCTACGGGTGACTGGAAGCGCTGCTCGGCGGTCGCCGTGGAAGCTGGGTCTGCAGCCGTAGAAGATGCGAGCACCGAAGCAGCCAGAGAAACTTGACCCGTGGAATCAGGAGATGCTAACTGCGTTAGCCGCGTAGCCGTGGGAATGCCTGGAGCTGCAGCCGCTGGAGATGCTAACTGCGTTAGCCGCGTAGCCGTGGAGAAGCCTCGAGCTGCAGCCGCCGGAGGAGCTAGCTGGTTAGCCTCAGAAGCTAGCTGCGGAGCCGACGAGGTGGAGCGCGCCCTGGGAGGCGGGTGGAGGATAGCCTCCGCAAGCGGCGGCAAGCGGGCTCTCGTCGGAGGGTAGAACTCGTCCTCCGAACTGGACGCGGCTGCGAGGAGGTCCACGTAATCCCAGAAATAGTCCTCACAGTCCGCGTTTCTGCCCGCCTTGCCTACCTCGCGGTTCGGAGCGAGGCCGATGGCCCCAACCGTTAGCCCCCCCCCAAGAAAATCCTCCGATTTTTGGGACCTCTTAGAACGCCCAGCCCGAGGCCTTCTCCGGCCTCGAGGCCTCGGATTTTCCTGCGCCGAGGTCCCAAAGGGGGCATGACGGATGGCCAGCCCGGATCCAACCCAAGGGTTTCCCGAATAAACGTCCATGGCGGTCGGTCTTTCTGTAACGTGAGATGAGAAGGGAGGCGGACGTTTAAACGGGTAAGACATGACTTTTAATAAATAACAAATAAACAAATAAACAAACAAGGGAATAACGAATAAATATATGTACATAAACAAACAGGGAAAACAAACAAAGAGCTAAACTAAACAGACAAGTACAAAACAGGGCTAGGGATATATATACAGGGAATAATACGTAAATATATACAAGATACACAAAGGAAACAAACAGGAACCAAACGTGACTAGAATATAAACAAGAGCGAGAAACTACAAACAACTAAAGAACGAGAACTAGAGCAATAACGTAAACGTGGCGAGACAGACAACAGGGGAAGGTGCAAAGACCGACAGCAAACATAGATTAACAAGTACTATTTATACTAAACATGAAACACAGAACACCTGGGAAGGGGCGGAGTTACAAATTAGACACACGTAATGGAAAAGTACAAGAGAAACACACTAGGAAACGGGGAAGACACCAGAAAACATAGCGAGGGCGTAACAAAAGTGACAAAGGCTGGACACAAAGCCAAATTAAGAGGACAAAACTGCAGGCCATTGTCCCATTATCATGGGTCACAGATCACTGAATAAAAAGGGAACGTAGCGTGGTCAAAAAAGCGCTTCTGCCTCGCTCTTCCTCCCTCAATCCCTCCATCCCTCCCTCTCTCATCCATCCCTCCCTCCCTCTCTCTCTCTCTCTCTCTCTCTGTATCTTTATATTCATTAGATTCATTACGGGACACAAAGGAGTGCCAGTGAAACAGGTTGCGCCTTTTAGCCGGATCCATTCCCCTCGCGAAGGCCAGCGGGGAAATTAAAGTTGCTGAGGGCCGAAGGGCGTCGCTAACAGCCAAAGCGGATGCGGGATACGCGGGAGCTGACCCTAAACAGATTGCTGTCGGGAAGGAGGGCGGAGGGGGGGTTAAACGATTAGTTTGCAAATGAAGTGAAGCTTGAACAGATCGAACCCCCCCCTCACATAGTAACATCACCACTAAAGCACCTCCTCCCCGACCTCTGACTGGTGTTTGTAAACGGCTCGTCTCTTCACGCGTCCTCCCTCGCCAAACTGGAGCTTAATAAAAAGAGACGTCTGCAGAGCCAGGAGGAGGAACTCGACACCTGTTAAACAAACGCACTCGAGGCGGAAGTCGGATGCAGCGGGCGAGTTTAAATTCTCCAGAAAAAAAGAAAATCTTCATTTAGTCGGGGCCCTGGGCGGCCGGTGATTAGCCGAGATTTGTGGGGCATTAGTTCCGCCTGGCAAAACGTGGAGCTCCTCTTTCGCTTCTCCCCCTGAAATATGAGGAGCCGTGATAAAGAGCTACAGCAGATTCGCTCATTAAAGAAATGTAAACCTTTTATGAATTAATTAGGTGAGGGTGGTGCGGTGGGTGAGGCAACCGAGGCGAGGAGAGGCGAGGCAAGGAGGCAACTGGGTTATGGTGATGTTTAGGATGCTGTAAAAGAAAAACCTGGGTCTCAGAAGCTCCCGCATGTTCTGCTGCTGTATATATATGAAGCTCAAGCTCAGCTATTATTCATAAAACATTCATATTTGTTTATAAGTGTTTACATTAGAGCTTCTCAGAGATTCTCTGCCCGAAACCGAATCCAAACCAAACCCAAACCCGACCCGAACACGACCTGAGATTTCGGGCTCTGTTTTTTAATGCTATTATTTTAATTTTATATAAAGCTATGGCTTAATAATCACAATATAGTAAACTATCTAATCAAACTGTGTTTTAACCCTCCTGTTCTCTTATGTTCGTTTGTCAGAAACAGCAACGGTGTTCCCAGGTCAGTTTGATCCGGTGCATATTTAATTATCCAATTAATATCCAAAATTATAATAATTGTTGCCTAAAATCCCAAACAAGAAGTGTGAACATTTTATTACTAACTACATTGCTAATAATTTTTTAATTATTCAATATTTAGTGCAATATCAGTACCTCAAAAACAACATTTTTTTAATGTTTCACTACTTTATTACTTTTGAAAGACCAACATATAAAACAAATCAACATAAATTTGTTTGTTGTATAAAATAACCGATCAAAGTGTGTTTTAAATAAAATGTAGCTAAAATGTAGCTAAAAGCTAAAATGCTAAAATTCCGCCTTATTGTTGTTTTTTTTTGAGTGATTTGCACTGAGACTATGCTCTTAAAAAAAAAATGTTTGTTCAGGAAGTGTTTTATATTCTTAAACATTGTTAATTATATTAAAGTAGATGAACGTAATTGTAAATTATGTAAATGTTATTGTTCCTGGTCTATTCTGGTTTAATGAGCGTTTAGTGCATAGCCATATTGCACTACCTAATAAACCTTAAATAACCTTTAAATAATAGGTCTATGCTTCTTCAGTGTTGCAATGTTGCAATAAACATCATTCTGAAAGGATTTAGCTCATTCAAACAGTTTATAAAAGCTCAGTTTTATAAACGCTCTACTTACTAAAAAACATGTCTTGTTTAAATCGGGCTCTGGCTCATAAAAACAGTGTCGGGTCGGGTCGGGCTCAAGCAGAACGTGCACGGGTTCTAAGCTCTAATCCTCACACACCTGAAGTGGAGACTAGAATCAGTGTTTATGACAATTATGGGATTATTTGATCCTCAGTGCTTCTGCAAATCATCATATCATATCCTCATTCAACATTAAGCTTAACTGCTTCTGATTGGCAGCTCAGCCTGGACACCGCCTCCCTCGTGATGCTCATTAGAGATGTAACAGAACACGTCTCCAACGATGTCTTCATCACATCCAGGCCCTGCCCTATGAGATATACAGTATAAAGTAGAATTAATATGATTAGTCGCTTCAGTCCCTTATAAAAATACAGTGTGAAGGATTGTGATGTCACTTATGTCAAAAGTTACCTTTTTAAAGCTTGCAAACACTTGCAAAAAATATTTTAAGATTGGTTTAAATAGCAGAATATTTTTTATATCAAAATAATACAGCAAAAAAATATTGAAATGCATAAATTATTCTTTTTTTAATCTTCACATAGGATTTTTATTTTATACTTTTTAAAAGCAAATTTTAAATTGCTATCTAACCAGGCAGTCATGCTGGTATAGGAAACAAAACAAAAAAAAAAACACAGTACAAAAAAAAGACGGTATAAAATATATTAAAATAGTATTTTATAGTGAAGGTTCATATTTCTTTACATTTATAATAAAGTGTTCATTTAGATTGTATCGTTGTTATAGTGTTTGCACGAAATTTAAACATAGCTGCGACATAAAAGACTTAAATTGATTAAATTGTCCCTATTATAAGTCTTATTAGTCTTTATTACTTTAACTCAGTGAGTGGAGTTTCATAAAAAGAATTTTGCTGCAAAGACCTGAACATGCTTCATAAAACTTTCAGCTAAAAGACTCTCTCTCTCTCTGTCTCTCTCTCCATCTCTCTCTCTCTCTCTCTCTGTCTCTCTCTCTCTGTCTCTCTCTGTCTCTCTCTCTCTCTCTCTCTGTCTCTCTCTCCATCTCTCTCTCTCTCTCTCTCTCTCTGTCTCTCTCTCTCTGTCTCTCTCTGTCTCTCTCTCTCTCTCTCTCTCTCTGTCTCTCTCTCTCTCTCTCTCTCTCTGTCTCTCTCTCTCTCTCTCTCTCTCTGTCTCTCTCTGTCTCTCTCTCTCTGTCTCTCTGTCTCTCTCTCTCTCTCTCTCTGTCTCTCTCTCTGTCTCTCTCTGTCTCTCTCTCCGTCTCTCTCTCTGTCTCTCTCTGTCTCTCTCTCCGTCTCTCTCTCTCTCTCTCTCTCTCTCTCTCTCTCTCTCTCTCTCCATCTCTCTCTCTTTTTCTCCAGGTGATGTTTATGAACACACATGCCTTGAAGAAAGCACACCAGAGCAGATAAACATTCTTCCAGAAGTGTGATTTCAGTCTCTGGCTCTTTAATATGGACACTTTCTCCTATTAGGAATGAAAAAAGAATCTTCTGCAACAAAATCCAATTCAGCTCCAATCAGACACTATGATCACAGCTTGTTCTGCACTGCTTCCATTGTGGTCAATTTAAAGAAATTCTTCCCCCAGGCAGACGTTCAGCCGACGTTCAGCGGCGCTGGAGTAGATAAATACCTCCCGTGAGGGATAAGAATACACGCTGACAAAAAAACCTGCATTATGGGGTAATGTTTGTCAACGAGCCTGATAAAAACTTCAAAGCCACGATTCTTTTTAGTGGAGGGCGGCGGGTGCTCCGAGCTGATTGGTCCTGGGAGGGCTGCCTACAGGTGAGCGCGGCTCATTTCCAATCTGTGACAGCAAACGCACCCAACACAAACCCCCGGTCACTCTATATATGGAAATCACTGTCTTCAGGGCGAACGGGGGAAAAAACGAGGAAAGGAGAGATTGGCACTTTAACCTCCCAGAAAATCCGTTTTGGTGCGACACATTATGCGGGAAGGAATTATTTATCGAGGAGATACAAGCTCGATATTTCCAACAATAATGAGATGTTGGCGGCGGCAGCTGGAAGGTCCCGGTCCAGCGAGCAGCATCCACAATTGGTGGGAGGGGCGCGGCTGGGCCTGGTGGACAAGTGGAATGGTAAAGAGCGGAATGGGACAGGGTGGAATGGGACAGAACAGAATGGGACAGTGTGGAATGGGACAGAACAGAATGGGACAGTGTGGAATGGAAAAGAGTGGAATGGGACAGGATATCACAGGAAAAACTGGAATGGGAAAGAGTTGAACAGGACAGTTTAGAAAGGGCCACAGTACAATAGGAAAGAAAAGAATGGGACAGCATTTAACCTAAAAAAGTGGAATGGGAAAGAAAGGAATGGGACAGGGTAGAATAGGAAAGAGTGGAATAGGACAGAGTTAAATGGGAATTTGTGGAATGGGACAGAGTGGAATGGGAAATAACAGAATGGAACAGGGTGGAATTAGAAAGAATGGATTGTGAAAGAGAAGAATGAAAAAGAGTGGAATGGGACGGATGGAATTAGAGAGTTGAATGGGACAGAGTAGAATTGGAAAAAGTGGAATGGGACAGGGTAAAATGGGAAAGAGTTAATTGGGAAAAAGTTAATTGAGAAAGAGTGATATGGGAAAAACAGAATGGGAAAGAACAGAATGGGACAGCACATAACAGGAAAAAGTAGAATTGGAAAGAGTGGAATGGGAAAAAGTGGAATGGGAAAGAATGGAATGGGACAGCATATAATGGGGAAAAAGCAGAATAGGATAGTTTAGAAACAGCTACATTGGAATGGGAAAGAGAGTGAAATGAAAAAGTGTATTGGGACAAATCAGACCTGAGTAGGATGAGACATATGGGGGATATATGGACACAAATCCTATTAAGCAACAAAATCATCATTCTGTCCAGAATTTCTGCAAGAACAAAGCATCACCTCCACTATCAGGAACCACAGTGGATCTTGAATATAATAATACTGGTTCATGTTGCACACGGTTCTGTTTTCCTGAATGAAAAGCTGAGAGCCTCCAGATAAGGCAGATCCCTTCTTCTCTCCTCCCACTTATCTGACCCCGCTCTCCTCCCTCATTATGATTTATTTCAGCCGATACTGTAGCGTTCCCATTGTTTTGGCTGAGGATCCTTTTATTCAGATCTCTTATCTCAGGGCCAACTCTTTTCTGTCCCTCAATGCAGATCTTGGTTGGGCTTTGCTTTGCTGCCAGTGTGCCTTTTCATCCCGTTTCCTCCTCTCCTTCCTCTTCCTCCCTCCTCTGCCTTGAACTCCTTTCTCTTTTTTCAGGGACGAGGATGGAATTTGATAACCACTTTTGTCTCGTGTACGGAGCGTCGACAAAGGAGTCGCGATCCACCAACAATCGGAGGAGCCCAATTAAATCATTTGGCACAAAAGCGGAGAACAAAGAGCGACGAGGCCTTAAAGTGAGGAGGCATCTTGCCGCCGTTTGCATTCCCACCTTCTTCCTGTATCATGTTAATTAATTTGCTTTGAATCCACTGGGGTGGGACGCACAAAGCAGCGCTGAGTAGCTCATTTCCACGTTTGTGGAGACGCTTCTTATTCTGACGATGTGCCAAATCAACGTTTTACCAAACAAATATTCTCCGTTTTCCTCCGGAGCCCCGAGAAACACGACTGACAGCAGATTGACAGGGAGGAGCGCCGATGACGGCTGCGTTTTCACTGTGTTAGAAACGACGAGCCTCCGGGACCGAGGCCACCTCTTCACGTGCCGAGAATTAAAAGCAGACGTACAATGGCTTTTAATTAACGATAGCGATCAGTGTTGGCAGAGGAGCTCTTCTCCTCCTGCACGTGACTTTTGAGTTCTTCCTAACGATCTGCTTTCACACAAACGGGTCGGAAGCTAGAAAGGGTCTGGGATGAATTCTGGAGGCTGAAATTTTCTGAAGCTACAGTAACTGATCATTAGTTCACTCTAAAAAGTGATTTTGTGTTTTAGTCAGAAGAACTAACACTATCAAGTTGAGTGAACTTAATAAAATGAGTTCATAGAACTTCAACCTAAATAGTTAAATACTAAAAATGCTTATTGAGCCAATAAATGAAAAAACTGTGATTTTTCAAGTTGATTCATACAGCTTTTCCATAGGCTTCTAGCACCATATATTTGCATATTGGGTGTGGCCTCTCCTTTACCATCTACTTACCATCTTTGTGTTGTCTGTTGCCCAAAGCTACCTTATCTATAGTTGTGCATTAGTGTAATATATCTGTTGAATGCCAGGCCTCAGTGTTCGTAGTGCTCACAGTATGTTGGGTTGGAGCTACAGAGTTCACTCTTTACAGAGTTCACTCTTGTGCTGCGGCAGTATTATACTATCACTATAAGCCCAAAATACATGAAAAAAAAAAACTGTTGAGTTAACAATAGTTAAACTATTGTTGTTTTAACAAAACTCAGTTAAGTTAAATAAACCTAACTGATTAAAATGATCACCTAGCTTTGACCCAGTTAAGTTTGTCACGATAGAGCAGGTCTCAAACACGCACAGATGTAAATCAAAATATACTGCATTAAATAAAGTATAAGACGAAAAGATGGTCAGACAAAACAAGGTAACAAGGTCAGTACCGGTAAACAGAACAAGAACAAATGAGCCCCTTTTATAGGGCTAAACCATGTGGCTAACACTCAGGTGACCTGCTTCCTGGAAGTGTCATGTGCTGTGTCATGTGATCACAGGCAAAGCTGAGTGTGGGAGACAAGAGAGTGCTTTCAGCACCAGGTGTGACAAAGTTGAATAAACTTAAAATTCTATATATTTACAACTTAACTGAGTCAAAGCAAAATCATGATTTGACTGAGTTAAGTTGAGCAAATAAATATGTTTTTAAACACGTAGAACTTTCTTTCAGTCCAAATGAAAGGTACAAACTGAATTGTGACTGAATTGATTCCTTCCATTTAGGACTGTCAGCACCAACGTATGTGTGTATTTGTGTATATTTGTGTTTATTTGTGTATATATAAGTGTGTGTGTGTGTGTGTGTGTTTGTGCACGCTCGTGTATAAATGAAAAAGTGCCGTGCAGCCAGTCCACCCGGTCAGCTCATCCCTCTCCCCCCCTCAGGCTGTATGATTGCTGACTGTTGCGTGGCCCCTGGGGGGCCGCCCATCTCCCGCAGTCCCCTGTCGGCTGCCTGACCCTCTGATTTAGTGCGAGTGAACGCAGCCTCGCCGCTCGATTAAAGCCTCACACAGATCAAACCTTATTTGCACCCTGATTACTGAAACCCTGCATCACCACCACTCACCCCCCTCCACACACACACCCCAACACCACTGCCCTGCAGTAAAAACCATTAACTCTCTGAGCTGCGGCCCGTGCCGCGGTCAGTCCCGTCCGGCCGGGAGGTTCAGGCAGACGTCTGGCTGATGGTGACCGGAGACTCCGGCCCGAGGCAGAGCCGGTTTAGGAGAGACGTGATATGAAGCCGGACGGACGGCGGGAAACAGAGGCCGCAGAACAGACCTGGCCTTAATCTGCTCGGAGGAAGATCTGAGTCGATAATGAAGAATAGAATTTCTATGGATCCACCTGTTGGCAGATTCCTCTCTCTACACTGTAACCCAAATGTTTACTAAAAAATCCTAAAATGAAAGTTAACTAAGCTTTAAAACCTATAGTTATTATATCTAAATTGCACATTGCACCCAATAACTGCAATTCATTAATTCTACTTCAAATTTTATGGTCATTTGGATACAAAAAATATATATATTTAATTGACTATTTAATTGCCTGTCTCTACTATGCTATTGGTGGTGATAAAACACCAAGCTATGGTTATCAAACCTTTCTGAAGCTCAGTGATTACATGTTTATGAGAAAAAGAGCCTGCTCGACTGTATCCAAGGCTGCAGCACACTGTTTGCACCCTGTTGCATTCTATACCTGGCAACCTGTGGTGTGGAAATGGAACTGAGGGGAAAAGCTGGGGCTGAACATACTGGCTGAAAGTCTGCTTTCAAGAACTAATAGTCCTCAAATGTAGAATGTTTCCTTTATATCTGGTGATACATCCTGATCATGTAATTAGTTACTACAGAAAATATTACTCTTAACGTTTTTTTTTCCTCTTTATTTTAATCTATTAAAATGTAAACATCTATTTAAAAAAGAGTAAAAATGTTTACTCTTTTTTAAGAGCCCTTATAAGGAGATAGGGAGCCCAAAAACGGGCGGAACAACAAGAATGAATGGAAACTAAAGTCACGCCAAGCGCAACAGAGACGGAGAGAGACAGGGGAGGAACGTAAACAAAAGCTCACCAAAGAAGCATTTTATTTTATTTGTATTATCTTCCAAACAACCTCACAGGCCAGATTTCACAATAACAACAACCAGAATCATAATGATAATCACAAATTAAAAAATCATAATACAATAGTTATAATTATATTAGCACAATGTGCTTTTGCTCACCACCTTTAAAAACCTGGCAGATAGAAAAGTTGAAAGAGTCAAGGATTTCAGACGGAGGCTGAGAATGCCACAGAGACCTTTGCTTTCACTGCTTTTACCTCATGGGCATTGTGGTCATCATCTTCTGAAAACACACACACACACACACACACACACATTTACACACATTACACACAGCCCCAATATCTGCTGTAACCTTCATGTAGTGTGCATTGTGCACCTGGGGTCCAGCTGAGGTCACTCTTTCTGCATTTGGTGCACAGAGCACTCGGCCACCACAAAGGCCCTCTCTCCTCTCCACCTTAAATATTTAGGCAGCAGCTCGGAGCTGAATGGAGCTGAATGGCCCTCCAGCGATCGGGCAAGTTTGCCCTCCTTTCACCTGCTTGTGGGGGGGGGCATAAACGAACGATGCCCATCCGCCCCCGACGAAGATCCCTTCACTTTACCTTGATCTTCCTAAACCGAAAAGCCCGAAAGCTGCAGCATCGTCCCTCCGCTCTCTCAGCTCTCCTTTCTACCCCTCCCCGCCTATCCA
This sequence comes from Astyanax mexicanus, assembly GCF_023375975.1. Classification (NCBI taxonomy): domain Eukaryota; kingdom Metazoa; phylum Chordata; class Actinopteri; order Characiformes; family Acestrorhamphidae; genus Astyanax; species Astyanax mexicanus. The sequence continues at coordinate 1,883,864 of NC_064418.1, read as the reverse complement.
CCTCCACCACCACCTCCACCACCCCACCCTCCTCCAGCCTCGTTTCAGCCTCGTGAAGAGGAGAGAAGAGGAGTGCATTATGGCGAGGTGCATTATTCCACACAACATGGATAAACAGCCTGGAAGAATGGCGCCGCTACGTTCATAATGGAATCCCAAAAAGCTTTTCGCGTTTCTTTTTTTTGTTCTCATTGTCTTTCCTTCCTTTTCTAAACAACCTTCCCTTTTCTTCTCTTCTCCTCCTCCGTCGGCTATCAATGCAAAGTTCTTTGAGACAAAATGAAGGGCATTCATGCCGTCTGAAAGGGGCTTTTAAAGTTGAGTACAGCCTCCACAAAAGAGAAGGTACGGCTCGCCGGGGCCCTGAGAATGACTCAGTGTTCAGAACCTCGCCGTGCACACTGCCATGGAGGCTCAAGGAGCACAGAAGAGCAGCCAATGGAAAGTGGCCGTTTTTGTGTCTCCCCAACAAATAATAACCTGAAAAACATCCACGAGGGTCCGGATCCGTTTTGTGCACTTGCTATTGTGGAGGGCTTGTTCGGTGGGGGAGGCTGCGGAAAAATATAAGCGGGAGCCTGTGGTTCGGAATCTTCTGGCTTTGTTTGGTATTTATTCTGAGAGCTTTCATTTATTCTGAGAACTGTTTCTCAGATGGATTTATTCCATTTCTAAAGCAGATTCTGGAGGATGGGTATGTTTGTTAATGTGATGCTCTAGAAAAGTGGGTGCATGCCCTTACCTACCCCAACCCATCTCCCGGCCTTGTTTCACCAACCGGATCTAGAGATGTAGTAACCACCGTTACTACAAGTGTACCGACAGTCGTCGGCTATCTACGAGGAGGAAGGAGGAGGTAATCCCAGATAAAGTGGACACAGTTTTCATTCCTCGCTGCCCAATTAAAGCATAATTATGCTGAGTGGAGGAGCAGAGAAAGGAAGGGAAGAATGGGGGGCAGGCGAGGGGCCGAGGCTCCCCAGGACTCCTTTTCCGAGACACATTAGCCCAGATTTGGGGGGTAAAAAGAGAGACGGAGCGCTCCTCTCACTTGGCAGCGCTCAGCATGCCACCGCCCAGCTGGGATAGGGGGGGTCCGTTTGAATGCCTCTACACACAAATACACAGGGACACACACACACACACACAGGGACACACATATACACACAGGGACACACACACACACCCCTTACCCGTCCACTTTCTGTCCACTTTGGAGGCTGTGGTGTATACAGGTCGCCTCAAAGCAATATGGCACTTGGGCAGGGGGCCTTTTGTGCTCCGGGTTCGGAAGAGGAGGCCAGTTCAGACCCCTAATGGTCCCTGTGGATTTGCAAGTCTTTTCATGTAAATGTGAAGGACACTTTTGCGTGGCAGCAACAAAAGTGGAGCTTGTTCCAGAGTGCGGGCCTTCCCATCGGAGCGAGGGACCGTTTAGTGGTGAAACTCTGCGGCGGGGATTCTTAAACCCTGGATCTGAACCTTTAGTAATTGAGATCGATCAAAACATTTGAAATAAAATTCATCATTTTTGAGCTGGCTATGATATTTAGTAGGTACAATATTTAGTATTTACAATTTTCAGACAAATGTGCTTATACACTTATAATAAAAAAAATAGTTTCAGTGTCGAATTGCAATGCTATTTGAAACTAAGATTTGCCAGGTTACCAGGAACAATAAATGAAGAACCCAAACCTAACTAATATGGGCAACTTTTGGTCATATTAAATGAGCTAAACCTAAAGATGTAACATGTACGCATTTTTAACACAAAAACATAAATCTTGACATGGAATTATAGAGTTCCTTGGAGTTGTAGATGTTCCTAATGGTGTCTTGCGATAATCCATCCCATGCAGCTTGAATATTCACAGAGTTCCTGCAGATTTTGCAGTGAAGATGAAGTTTTGAATGTACATCCAATAGCATTCCATAGCATGTCCAATCAAGAATAAATGTCTAATAATGTGGCTGTCCATGGTATAGTATCTGGCTCCTAAGGAACCCTGGTTTTCATGCATTTTGGCATCATGTTCTCCTCCACCAGTCTTACACACTGCTTTTGGATAACTTTATGCTGCTTTACTCCTGGTGCAAAAATTCAAGCAGTTCAGTTGAGGTTTGATGGCTTGTGATCATCCATCTTCCTCTTGATTATATTCCAGAGGTTTTCAAATTGGATAAAATCAAAGAAACTCATCATTCTCTTTGTTTTTCCAGAGCTGTATGTATATGTGAGTGTGTCAGAGAGTATGCTGAGTAGGGTGGGGTGGTGGTTGTTGGGGGTCCATGGGCCAGTGAGAATATGCCTTTGTGCTAAAGGCGATAGGAAATGCCGACCGTCACTTTTTGTCCAGATTCAAACCGCATGTGCTATCATACACACACACACACACACACACACACACACACGCGATGAGACAGCATGGTCCAGGGTGATGGAGCTGATATCAGGGCCGCTATCAGGTAGCACCCAGGTAATTACAGCTCCCTTTGTGGGTGGGGCACAGATGCAGCGGCGATAAGCTGCAGTAATGAAGAAGAAAAAGGGGCTGATGGGAAGGAGGCGACGGGGGGCAAAGTGATTCAAAGCGAAGCGTCTTCACAACAAATCACCCGCAGGAGGAGGATCCTTTCTGGAGAAGAAGACTCCCACCTTTATTCAGTCCCATAAAGGTGGGTTTATACCATCCTTCATATTCTGCTCCATATTTCACTATTTACACTTAACATTAATCTTTAATTTCTGCTTCACTACATTGAGGGATCACAGTGGAGATGGGTAAGGTGGAGGTAAACTGAGAGAAAATATGAAGGTGGGTAGGGTGGTATGAACTAGGGAGGTAAGATGAAGGTGGGTAACTGAGGGGGTAAAGGGGAGATGAGTGAGGTGATGTGACCTAAGGGATGAAGTATAGGCAAACTGGGAGGGTAAGGTGGAGGTGAAATGAGAGGGTAGAAGTGGGTAAGGTGGAGGTAAACTAAGGGGTTGATGTGGAGGTGAACTGAGGGTTAGGGTGGAGGTAAACTGAGGTGAAAGGTAGAGGTGAGTATGGTGGAGGTGGATAAAGTTGAGATAAATTAAGGGGTTAAGGTGTAGGTAAACTGAGGGATTAAGGTGGAGGTGAACTGAGAAGGTATAAATGCGTAAGGAGGAAGTAAACTGAGCTGTTAAGGTGAAGGTAAACTGAAGGGGTTAAGGTGGAGGTTACTTAAAGGGCTAAGGTGAAGGTGAACAGATTGGTTAAGGTTGAAGTGAACTGAGGGGTTAAGGTGGAGGTGAACTAAGACTTTAAGATAGAGATGGTAAGATGGATGTGAACTGATGGTTTAAGGTGGAGGTGAACTGAGGGTTTATGGTGGAGGTGAACTGATGGCTTTATGGTGGAGGTGAACTGAGGGTTTAAGGTGGAGGTGAACTGAGGGGAAAGGTGGAGATAAACTAAAGGAATTTAGGTGGAGGTGAACTGATAGAGATGGGTAAGATAGAGGTTAACTGGGGTTAATGAACTAATAAACTGAAGGAATTAAGGTGAAGGTGAACTGAGTGTTTAAGGTGGAGGTGAATTGAGGGGAGGTGACCTAAAGAGGTCTTTAATTAATGGGTAATGTAGAAGTAAACTGAAGGGGTAAGGTGAATTTGAACTAAGGGGTAAGATGGAGGTGAACTAAGAGTTTAAGTTGAAGGTAAACTGAGGGGGAAGGTAGAGGTGAGAAAGAGAGGTTAAGGTGGAGGTGGGTATGTCACTATCTCTCACTGTATTCACTCTATCTCACTATCCTACTTGTGTCATAGCAGCATCATTTTCAGGGCTCCTCCCACTTTTGGTTCCCTCATCTGACAGACAGGCAGACCTAATAACAGCCCCTCACCCCAACACTGATTCTCCTTAATACAAGCCTCTTTGCTTGTGGATTTGTTTATGCCTCCAGTGGTGTAACGTGTGTGTGTGTGTGTGTGTGTGTGTATGTGTACCCTATATTAACTCAAACTGGAACAGAAACACTCCAGCCTGCCTCAGGTCTTCTCACCATTATATAATTACAATAATTACAGAAGCTTCAGCTCCAAAATTTGCCCTGAACATTTTCATCCGGGATGATTTCTTTCCTTTAAACACGCTTTTATTCAAAACTGACAATTTTAGCTCCTTAAGGAGGAGCTCCACTCGTGTGACCAAGTTTCACCAGAGTCTCACCGCCAGTCAGAGGAAGATCCTAAGCTCCTGTCTATACTCCTGTCTATTCAGAAGAGAGAAGAGGAGCTCAATTGATATAACTGTAAATACATTAACAGGGAGGAGGGGCTTTTACTGATAATGTCTGAACAGTGATGGTCAGTGGAAATACACCCAGATCTCCATTGATCTGAATCTCTCTGTAGAATAAAGTAATAAACACAACAGCGATGTGACCTTACCATATCTGCTTCCTCAGGAAGGATGTTTGAAGCATCCCACCATAACACGGGTTGATCAGGGGTCTTCAGGAGGTCGTGAGAGGGTGAGGAAGATGGGATTAAGACCACTCTGTTCTGAGATCCTCCACAGAAGATACCGTCATTTATCTAGAGTCAGTAACAAACAGTGTAAAAAGCCAGACTGCAAAAGAACCATAACACACTTCTGTAAATAGAACCTCTGAGAAATTATATGAAAATTATATGAAGTCATATGATAAATGGCATTCTAAAAACATATGTGACTCTCAACATACAGCATAAACCACCAGTCTAGCCCTGCTAGAGCTGCCCCAGCACACTGTAAGTGCTAGAATCGAGAAATGCAACTACACAGATCATTGTTTAAGGAAAAGCCTCAAACTGCTTCTGATCAGCAACATCAGCATCAGAACTGAAATTCATACTATAGAAGGAAAAGGTACAATTTGCATTAAATCACTGACAATTTTAAACTCTAAATTTACAATAAAATTGTCATAAATGTTTTACTGCAATTTTGCAGTGCTCTAAATGAAACAAAAAACAACAACATTAAAGGTATATATATATATATATATATATATATATATATATATATATATATATATATATATATACAGTAAGGAATTGACTAATTATTTTAGAGGAATTTTGCAGTACATATATATACAGTACAGTATATATAGCACACTAAAAACATAACAGGAACACATGCAGAATTATTCTGTAAACAAACCAGATTCTGTTTTATTCTTAAGATTCATCTTTAGAAGTATCAGATGTCAGTATCTCAGTATCTTCATGAGGGAGAGTCACCTGGAATAGTTTTCTCAGTGTTTTGAAAGAAGGAGTTTCTGGAGGTGCTGAACAAAAGCTGCTGCTTTTCCTTCACGCTGTGAAGCTCCAGCTCATCCCAATTAAATCACCTCAGATCACCATCTCAGTTCATCAGGTTTAGATAAGGGGAGATGTGGAGGAATAACACTTTTTTTACTGTTAACTACATAATACCACATGTGATGCTTAATTGTTTTTATGTCTTTAATATTAATCTACAGTGTATAAAATAAATTAAATAAAGAAAACATTGAATGTTGAACATTGAACGTGTTTCCAAATTTTTGACTGATACTGTATAGTGTGCATTTGTCCAGTCTAAAGGTCAGCAGTGTGTGTGTGTGTGTGTGTGTGTGTGTTTTCTGGATTAGTTTATCATGCAGTCTTTCATATGTTAAATATTTGACAGTTTTAACATAATAATATACATATTTATACACCTATACACCTATATACATTTATAATATAATAAAACATAAGATTTTTTTTTAATTTATGAAATATGAAGTTTGTTTTTAATAGAAGGCTTTTTTTCACTATCATAACGTTATTATATTCAATGCTAGCAGCTTTGTTTAATTGTTCATTATTAACTAACATTTAATTACAATTTATAAATAATTAATGAATTACTGAATGATATACAATTTAATTGTATAATTTTACAATTCTTCAATATTACTACTAATACAAATTATATATTTTTTTACTATTATGACACTGTAATAATAACAAACAGTAACTACAATAGTAATATCAATCATACGACTATGGTAATAATAGTGCAATAATATTATGACTGCATTTACTTAATACCGTTACGACTAATAGTAATTATAATAAATATTATAGCGGCAATAATAGTATAGTAATAATAATATGATGATTAATATAATTAAATGGTAATAATGTAATCATTCAATATTATAGTAATAATACATTCGTTATTATTATTATTACTATTATTATTTAAAATAATAAATAATATTTTAAATTATAAGCAGAAGAAGCGCGCGCAGCTGGTTTAGTAATAAAAGACGCGCGAGGTCCGTTTTTACAGGTGTGTGTGCGCGTGTGTGTGAGACAGCGCGCGCTGCTCACTAGTAAAAGTGCTGTCTGTTTTACAGTGATGTGTGCGCGCGAGTGTGTAATGTTTTACTGTGCTTTAGTTTGTGTCTCCTTTCTCTCTCTCTCTCTCTCTCTCTCTCTCACACACACACACACACACACACACACTCTCTCTCTCTCTCTCTCTCTCACACACACACACACACACACACACACTCACACACACTTCGTATTACTGTAAAGCTTCTGTAAAGCAAGTGTGTGACAGAGAGAAAGTGTGTGTGTATTAGTAAATGTGTGTGTATAACACCGTAGCGCCGCCTGCACGTGGTGGGCGTGGAGCGCAGCGCGCGTGCGCAGTCTCGGAGTTTATTGGGGTAAGCGCGAGCGCAACTGAGCGCAGCGTTCAGTCAGTCCACAGGAGCTATGGTGCGCGCACACACACATGCTCTCACACACCCTCTCTCTCTCGCTCACTCTCTCACACACACACACAGACATACACACACACTCACTCACACTCGCTCAGTCACTCACTCACTCAGAGGCGCGCGCTCAACTCACCGCACTCTCCCTCGTTCTCACTCACTCGCTCGCTCACACTTTCACTGACTGACTTTTTTTTCTGCGCGCGGATCTAAGCCATGAATGAGCGCGTGTGAGAGTTAAACGGACTTTTTGACTTCTTTTTGGCTTTTTGATCTCCAGCGCGAGAGGAGTAGCGGTGGGGGTCAGTCCGGGACACAGCGCCCGGTCCCAGGGTGCTGAGAGCCAGAGACCCGGAGGGCTGGAGTTCGAGTCCGGGAAGTACGGCCTCGCCATGTCCAAGAGTGGCGAGCACGTGAAGCGGCCCATGAACGCCTTCATGGTGTGGTCCAGGGCTCAGCGGCGCAAGATGGCCCAGGAGAACCCCAAGATGCACAACTCGGAGATCAGCAAGCGCCTGGGAGCCGAGTGGAAGCTGCTGACCGAGGCCGAAAAGAGGCCCTTCATCGACGAGGCGAAGCGTCTGCGGGCGCTGCACATGAAGGAGCACCCCGACTACAAGTACCGGCCGCGCCGCAAACCCAAGACTCTGCTGAAGAAGGAGGGAAAGTTTGCATTTCCTGTTCCGTACGGCTTGGCGGAGCACGAGGCCGCTCTGAAGGTGGGTGCCGGGCTTGGATCCTTTCCGAGTGCCGCCCTGTCCGAGCCGTTCCTGACTTCGCCGGACAAGGCCGCCGCTGCCGCTGCTGCTGCCGCCGCCAGAGTGTTCCTGAACCCCTCCATCCCGGCACATCCCTACTCTTTCCTGGAGCTGGGCTCCAAAATGCCAGAACTGTCAACGCCCTCGCTGCCCTACGCCTCGCCGCCACTGGGCTACCCGGGGTTCTCTGGCACGGGGGCACACACGCACTCACACCCGTCACCGGGAAACCCGGGCTACATGATTCCGTGTGGCTGCGCAGCGTGGCCTTCCGCCGGACTGCAGCCGCCACTAGCCTACATCCTGCTTCCCGGCATGGGCAAACCCCCGCTGGACCCCTACCCCGCTTATGCTGCCGCACTCTGACCTCTGACCCCCGGTCGGGAGATGGAAAGAAGATGTGGCTGCTTACGAGACATTTGACATTTGTTTGAATGTGTGAATGAATATGAGTGTGTGTGTGTGATGTGAGAGACAGCCAGAGAGACGGACGTTGAAGGCCTTTGTGTGTACTATGGTGAAGGTGAAGCCCGTCCGGGTGTCTTTCTTTGCGGCAACAGAGCCGGACTGATCCCTGTGTAAATGTGTACAGACTCCCGCGCACTGCGTCCCGCAGTGGGTGGGTGAGGGACAGGTTTGGACCTTCCAATCACTGTTTCATAGATGTGTGTGATATTTATTGTTCAGTGCAGACACTAATTATTATTATTATTATTATTATTATTACTGTTACTTCTTATCGCTGAGCGGAAGACGGACTGCGCTGACGAAGAAGAACGTCATGAACTGCTTATGAGAGTGTGAATGTCTCACACACACATTTATATATACACACACACACACACTTAAATGCACACATGCATAAACACATAGACACATGCACACACAACATGCTTGTGAATGCAGGTGAATGAATGCAGGTGTGATCCTCTCTTCACACACTTCACACTCTTCACTTTCTTCATCCTCATCAACATTGAACTCCGCTGATGAACTCTTTGAACAGACTATTCCAGACTCTGTGTCTGTGTGTGTGTGTATATATATGTGTGTGTGTGTATGTATGTATGTGTGTACGCTGTTTCTCTCTGCAGCCTGGCTGCAGCTCTAATAAAGCGTGTGAACACACACTCCTTAGTCGCCGTGTGTGGTTGTTGCTGCCCGCTGGAGCGGGTCCGGCCCCCGGGGACCCGAGCTGGACGAGTCCTGAGGATCTTTTGTTGAAGTCTGAAAGCTAAAGCGAGTTGCTGTAGCGGAGAACCCGATTATCAGCGGTCAGATCAGCGGAACCCGAAACCCGGCAGTTCTCTGAAACAGGCTCCGCTTTGAGGGAGACGGAGCCGGACGATGGCGGCGTTACCGGCGAGACCCGACTGACCGCTGCTCTGTTTCAGTGTGTGCTGCTTCGGCACAGTGCAGGTGTGTGTGTTTGTGAATGGGTAGTGATTTTGCATGTGTGTGTGTATGTGTAAAAGAAGCTGTGCCATTTTTTCTTGTGTCCTGTGAGTGTCCAGCAGTGTCCAGTGTTCAGAGTTTTGTTTTGCACAGTTGAGAATGATTGTTTTGGGCTGTTCTGGCTTTTCTGACAGCGTTTTCATCAGCACAGTTATTTTGTAGAGGCTCACTGGGATCAGGCTGCTCAGTCACAGGGTCAGAGTCGGGCTGAATTTGGCGCTGAGGAGGAAACTTCTCTTCTGTCTCTTTGAACTCTTGCTTTTCTTTGAACCTTTTATTTAAATCCCAACAGAGACTCAGACATACTCAGCACTACTGACCAGCACTTTTCACTATTGAGCACCACTGATTACTACTGAAGAAAGGGTGATCTGTCACTTTTGGGCACTTGCTCTGCCAAACTCTCCTTAAACAAGATCTTTCTCTACTTTCTACTCTCTATCTCTTTAAAGGACTTTCTGTTTCTGTATAGCTCTCTCTCTCTTTTGGTCTCTCTCAGTAGATCTATCTCTCTATAGATGTTCTTTCACTCTGCAGGTATCTCTCTCTGTTTCTATAGGTCTCTCTCTCTCTCTCTCTCTCTTTGTAGGTCTCTGTATAGGTGTGTATTTCAGTAGATCTCTTCTTTTTGCTCTGTAGGTCTGTTTTTGTGGGTCTCCCTCTATAGGTCTCTCTGTGATTATCTTTTTTCTGTAGGTCTCTCTCTCTGTAGGTGTCTCTTATTGGTGTGTATTTCTGTAGGTCTCTTCTTTTTGTAGGTTACTCTGTAGGTCTGTTTTTTTAGGCCTCTCTTTTTATAGGTCGCTCTGTGGGTATCTATTTTTGTTGGTCTCTCTCTCTGTAGGTGTCTCTTTTTCTGTAGGTGTCTCTTTTTCTGTAGGTGTCTCTTTTTCTGTAGGTGCCTCTTTTTCTGTAGGTGTCTCTTTTTCTGTAGGCCTCTTTCTCTGTAGGTGTCTCTTTTTCTGTACGTCTCTGTAGAGGTGTGTATTTCTGTAGGTCTCTTCTTTTTGTAGGTTACTCTGTAGGTCTGTTTTTTTAGGTCTCCTCTCTCTATAGAACTCTCTGTGGGTATCTATTTCTGTAAGTATCTCTCTCTCTATATAGGTCTCTCTGTGGGTATCTATTTCTGTAGGTGTCTCTCTCTCTCTATAGGTCTCTCTCTTTAGTTATCTTTTTTTCTGAGAGTCTCTTTCTATAAGCACGTTACTCTGTTGGTCTTTCTGTTGGTCTTTCTTTCTCCGTATGTTTTTGCTGGTCTCATGCTCTCTGTATGTCTCTCTCTCTCTCTCTCTCTCTCTCTATAAGTGCTTCTTTAGGTCTCTCTGTGTAGGTATCTGTCTCTCTGTAGCTGTCTCTCTGGGTGGAGAAGAGTTAGATTGAGGATCTATTTGTTCTGCAGTTGTTTGTTGGAGAAGAACTGGGCTTTTAGGGAACTGTTAGCATTGTGACCTGTCTCTCTTTCTCTCTCTCTCTCTCTCTCTCTCTCTCTCTCTCTCTCTCTCTCTCTCCCGCGCTCTCACTCGAGCTGAATGGTCTGTGTGTTTCGCTTTGTGTTCACTTTGCTCAACAGTGCAATAAAAAATACATGAGTGAGCAACAGAGAGAGAGAAAGAGAGAGAGAGAGAGAGAGAGAGAGAGAGAGAAAGAGAGAGAGAGAGAGAGAGAGAGAGAGGGAGGCCAAGTGCACAAAGACTATTAACACCCTGGATTTACATAACAAACACTCAACACCAGAACCAGAGAAGCGTCCCGGCCACAGAGAGAGCGACCTGTAGAGAGAGAGACAGGTCAAAGAGATCACTGCTCTCTGATCCTGAGGGGCAGTTTAATCTGTTCAATCTGCACTTTATAAGGTCCAACACACACACACACAAACACACACACAAACACACACAGACAGGTACTGGTATCTGTTTAACAACAATAAACAGGTAAATTAGTTGTTTCAGTTTCAGTAAACAAAGATTTAATCTATATTTATTTGAATATATTATTATTATTATTATTATTATTATTATTATTATTATTATTATTATTATTATTATTATTTTAATAACTTTAAAGGGTAATACTACTGTTAATATTTAAATGCAAATGTAATGTGTGTGTGTGTGTGTGTGTGTGTGTGTGTGTGTGTGTGTTTTGAGTTTTACTCTACTTATTTATATCCTATTTAATGCTTTTACACTATACACTACAGTACACACGCACGCACGCACGCACGCACGCACAGAAGGGTACTGATATCTATTTAACAACAATAAACAGGTAAATTAGTTGTTTCAGTTTCAGTAAACAGAGCTTTATTATTATTATTATTATTATTATTATTATTATTATTATTATTATTATTATTATTATTGTTATTATTATTATTTAAAATTGCTCTAAATGGTAATACTATTGTTAATATTTAAATATAAATTTAATGTGTGTGTGTGTGTGTTTTGAGAGTTTTACTGTATTTACTCATATCATATTTGATGCTTTTACACTACACACTACAGCATACGCATACACACACATACACATACACACACACGCTCGCGCGCGCGCATTAGCTGCTGTTTGGGGGTTTTGGGGTTTTGGTTCAGCGCTGATACATCTCTTTACCGCGCGCGAGTGAATCCGGTGTGATGCGCGGAGGCTCCTCTTTTCACGCCGACAGATAAGAGACCGTCACGCGCGACTTACCTGTCCTTCCTGGACACTGCGGACAGCTTCCCGCGCGCAGAGAGGAGGTTAAAATAACACACGGTCAGAAACCATACACAGACACACACACACACACGGGCGCGCGCAGACACAGTACAGTACAGTTGTTTCCGACCTGTCACTGACCGACAGGTGTGACCCTGTCACGCGCCGAACTCTCACCTGGTCACTGTAACGAACACCTTTAAGCGCGCGCTTGTGTGCAGTTCCAGTGTGTGTGTGTGTGTGTGTGTGTGTGTGTGTGTGTATAAACACATCGGTGACTAGACTATAAACTGGTTTAGGTTATTACAAGTGACGTAGAAAGTTTAACAAACCTTTAATTCAGATTATATTATATTATATTATATTATATTAATCTTTCTCTGTATAAACAGCAACTCATCCTTAACAGCTTAAATATTGCAATACAAACAAATACAAACCTACTGCAAATACAAATATACCAACCAAATACACACCCTTCTATTACTGTTAAATAAAGATAAGGGGTGGAGCATAACTAATTATTTATTCTCCACAAGAGTTTACTTTCCCATCATAATTTTATCTCTTAGAGCAACTTTACAACTAAAACAATAAATAATCCAATTTATAAACGTAAAACATCTGCAGAATTTAGGATTTAGAAAAATATACATTTAATATATCTATAGAATTAAAATATCTGCAGAATAATAAATGTTACCATTTTAAACATCCATAACATATGTGTTTAAATAATATCGTTTTATTGTTATTTTACCTTCTTCTTTACAACCAAAATGTGTACATATTTAGAACATCAATACATTTATATTATATTTAGATAGCATCTATAAAATGTTACCAGTCAAATGTATACATTGTTATAGATTATCTATAAATATCTATAGATTTAAAAATAGCTGTAAACATCGTAAACTGTCTTAATCTGTAGATGTGCTTAATTCTAGAATTGTAGATTAAAACATATATAGTATAAAATATTCCAACATATATAAATGTAAACATAGAACTATAAGTATATATTTAAACATTTACAGAACTACAGATTTAAACATATATACAATTAAACTGTTTATAAAAGCATGGATCTTAACATATAGTTTTTAAAAGCTATAGAGTTAAACAAACATCTCAATATGTTTATTTAAAATGATTAAAAGCATCAACAGATTTTTAGAATTTAATTAGAATTGTTCTATGTAAAAAAAAAGGTAATCTCAAGTCATTTAATCAATGACACCTGGTCCCACTTTATCAATAAAAAATGGTGCCACTTTATCAAAAACATCCATCCACAATTTTTAATAACCTGATTTTGAGCTTGACTGGGTCATTCCACCAAAATCTGAGAACTAAAATTTTAGAGATGCAGAGCTGCATGAAGATCCTGAGGAACAAGCTGAGGTGTCCTACCTTAACAGTGTTCATCTTCATCAACAGTGACGCAGCTTCATTAAAACAGGAAACAAAACGAAGCAATTCTTCCTGATCAGTGTTTAGAAGTGTTTAGGTATTTGGGTTCTATATTGTATTGGGTGGTTTAGGTATTTAGGTGGTTCAGTGTTTAGGTGATTTCATGTTTAAGAATTTCATCTTCATTATTTAGTTTAGTTACTTGTTTCATATTTAGGTATTTAAGTGGTTAATGAGGTGGCTTAGTGTTCATATGGTTTAGTGTTAACATATTTAGGTGGTTTAGTGTTTAAGTAGTTTATGATATTTAATGGTTAGGTATTTAGGGGGTTAAGGTTTAGGTGGATTAGTGTTTAATGGTTATAAATGTAGAGTTTAAGTGGTTCAGTGCTTAGGACTTAATGATATAGAATCAATTACCCAGACTTGGATTAAGCCTTGCTTTGGACTACACAACATTTCAAATTTAGATTTTACATTTAAAAAGAAAAGATTGGGAAACAAACCCTTACTGTTTGTTCTTTAGGTATTTAGTATTTAGGTAGTTCAGTAATTAAGCCTAGATCTACATTAGAGAATCTTCATTCACAGTGTTGCACAGTCCAAGACTAGGCTTAATCCCTGTCTAGAAAATCAAACCCTTACTGTTTTGGTCTTGAATTGGTCTTGAACTGAATGTATTTTTTTTTTACTTCAAACACATTCACTAAGAGACACTAAAACAATTGGACCAATATAATAAAAAATAAATAAAATTAATAATTATAATTTTCAAATTAATACAAATAATTACAAACACCAATTACTGTATAACCAATTTAAATAAAAAGTAAACAAACAACAGATAATTCAGTTTTATATCGTTAAATTATAAAATTTATTCTGAAGGGGGGCATGTCATCAATTTGCTGAGTGATAAGAGAACAAGACAGTGGGCGTGGTTTGATGGAAGGCCGTATGTAACTGACAAGCGTTGACAAAGCAAATTTTTGCTTATATTTGATGTTAAAGGGCGCGCGCGACAAAAACATCTCCGGCACTTTACTGTCCTCCTCGCGCTCATTTTAGCCAAATCAGAGTGTGAAGCGCGTGACCCGGTGCGCTCTCTTTAATGATATAAAGGAGAGAGAAAGGGGGAGAGAGAGAGAGAGAGAGAGAGAGTGTGTGTGTGTGTGTGTGTGTGTGTGTGTGTGTGTGTGTGTGTGTGTGTGTGAGTGTGTGTGTTACCTGTTAGTCACCTGTAATCTGAACCTGGTTCCTTTTCTGTACTTTCTGCTCGCGCTTCCAGCGAGGAAAAGACCCGGATTTATTTGGAGTCGCACCTTTACCTTCCGCGCGCTGCACGTGACCGAGAGAAAGAGAGAAATAGAGAGAGAGAGAGAGAGAGAGAGAGAGAGAGAGAGAGAGAGAGAGAGAGAAATAAAGAGAAAGAGAGAGTTACTCTGCAGTATGGTAAAAGCCTGGTTTGTATTCTGCAGTTTTCTCTGAGAGAGGATTGGAGATGTCTCATAAACACACAGCAGGTGAGTTGGAGCTCGGAAGCCCCCGGATGTTTGAGTGTATGAGTGAACAGGTAAACAGGTGAGTGGGGAACCCTGTTCAGGTGGAGTTCCTGCGCTCTGCGATTTCAGAAAAGCTCCTCTCAACATCCATCCTGATTCCGGAGAGTCTACCTCAACTCAACTCAACTCAACTCCAGACAGATCATGCAGGTTTCTCCCTGTGGCCAAAAACTGCCTCTGATTCTTTTATAATTTTATAATAAAAAATAATCTCAAAATTAGTGTAGTTGCAGTTTTACATTTTTTACAGAGTAGCCAATGACAAATTGCCTTTAGATGCAAGTCGGTCTCTTCTCTTTAGATTCTTTTTTGTTTTGTTTTAGGAAATGTAGAAAATGTACTTTAACTTACTCACATGCAACATCTATTGAGATTTACCTTCTTTATTAAAAGCAAAAGAAAGAAAAAGAAAAAAAAACATAAATCTGAACATTTCTTATAATTTCTTATAACACAAATATACACCTTTGCCTATTAATTAAACGATTGACGATATTTAATAGAGATTATCCTAATATCCTTTGTAATCACTGCAACAACATATAGGCTAATCTATTTTTATGGTTCAGAATACAACATGTGCATATGGTGCATACACGTATCTCCAAAACAGCAATTTTACAGTAGAGAGATAAAACCAGTATATGTTTACTTTCAATGAAAGTCAACGAGTAAAAGAAAGTAAAACGAGTATATTTAAGGTTATTTTGGATAATTTCTTTTTATGCTTATTTTTCATTGGACAGCGATTATATACTAAATAATAGATAATTTAATTGAAATTGTCTTCATAAAAGAAGGACGTCAAGCTTTATACTGGCGTTGGGAGCATTCCAAGCAAACACAACTACCATGCAGACACGTAACAAACGGTATTAGATGTTATACTGACGTAAATGTTTTGTCATCTGACGTTATGACCGATATTCAGCCTGAAAGGAACGTCTATTGACGTTGGGGGCCAGCTGGGTAACTATATGTCCTACTACATTGCAGCAGCCACGATTTTAGTAATTTGCAATAAATGTTAATAAATGCTAGGACGTTTGCTTCTATAAATGTTGCTAGGACGTCAACGTGAAACATTTTATAAGATTGTCACAACGTGATTGTGCAGCTTTACCTTTCCACAGGAGTTTAGAAACATTCTGGACTGCTTCTTGTCAGTGGGGGCAACGTTTTGACAAGGTAAAGCTACATTATTAAGCTAAACAACGTTGTCTAAATGATATGTTTCAGAGTTCTCAATGCAACTAATTCAGTGTATTTTCCATATTATTGAATAATCAGAATCCGTACTGCTATTATTACTGATGCCTTTACAGCAAATGATAAATAAGAGTACCAAAATACTAATTTAAAGGAATTGTTTTGTTTTAAGCAGAAAAAAAACATATGTTCTGAGTGTTTTGTCTTAAAAAAAAAGAAATTACTGCCCAGGAAATATAAGGCATACAAGAAGACAACCTTAGCGTTGTATATCAACCACACTGATTTAATCAGTAAAAATACACCCACATTTATTACAAAGCTAGTCTAGCTTGGCTAGCTTAGTATCAGTTAGCTGCATGCTAACAACAATGTTAGGTTAATAGTTTAACTTTTAACTCTTTAAAGTAAGGAACAATGATGTTTTAGCTGCTCGGAATAGTGTTTACAAGTAATTAAAGTAATTATTCTTTATTAATTATAGAAAGCTGGTATTTTGTAATTGTGAAATATGCTGCTAAAATGCTAACATTTTATGCTTTTAGTTTAAAGATAACTAGCCTACCTTACATCCTGTCAGGTTCCCGCCATGAGCGCCTTTAAATCCAGAAGCTCCCTTCAGGCACAAAACAGTATTAAACATTATCATGACATAACATTTTTGTCATCTGATGTCATGACCAATATTCAACCTGAAATTAACATGTATTGAAGTTGGTGGCCAGCTGGGGTGGTTGCCAGGTTCACAGAATGTTTTCTGCAGCACCAAAATGAACAGAATCTGCTGGGTAACTGCAGCTTTTGTCACTGGTAAGAAGAAAGTAGATGCAAAACTTTGTTATTTTAACTTAATTACTTTTAAAGTTGTAAAAAAGTGATTTTTAAGAGAGGATGATGCTCCAGAATTGCTGCAAGACCAGTAACAATTAGAAAAGTACATTGATTTCATTTTTATTATTTTTTGAAAACTTTTATTTTGGGCAATATAAGGTTTTTAGAGTCTTAAGCGAAGGCTTTTATTGAGAACATTTAATTTTTCTCCAACAGACCATTTAAAACAATGAATTTAAAAAAGGCTCCTGGTTCAACCGCAGCTCCCCCTGCTGTCTGAAAGACCTCAATACACAATCAGGCCATTGGAGAGAGAGGTGGATAACTCTGTTTATCAGGAGTCGTGTTTTCTGCAAAGTAAGCCCCAAACAACTATATTAAAAATAAAAAACAGAATACAAAACCCCCAGTGAGCACGGAGGCAAGAAAAAAAACTCCCTCAGAGCTGGGAGGACCAAGACTCACATATAGGAGGGGGACCATCCTACCACTGGTCAAACAGCTTTTAAATGATATATTGGTGCATATATTCAATATGTCCTGTAATTATAGACTCTAATTATTCTGACAAGTAAGATGCTACACCTAAAAAGGAAAGTTTGCTCTGACTCTTTATGATCCTATCAGCAATAATTTCATGAGACTAAGAAGATGATTACCTAAATCCTACCTAACAGTTAAGTTTACACATAAACCTTTCAGAACCAAAATGTAAAATATTGTAACTATATTTGATAGATTACTTTAAATAAATGGAGGAACTGATATTTATCTGCAGTTTTTTTCTCCATCATAAGAAAAATTGCACCAATATGAGAATATTTGAGTTTGAAGGACTGCAGATGACAGCTGACAGATATTGTTGGTTTTGCACTATAAATATATTGTGTATTTATCCCATCCAGAACCTCCTTTTCTTATCCCATCCAGAACATCCCTTATTCACTCCAGAACCTTCATTCCTTATCCCATGCAGAACGTCCGTTAGACACCGTATCCAGAACCTTCAATCTTGATCTCATCCAAAACCTATTTTAGGCAACCCATCCAGAACCACCATTACTCACCCCATCCAGAACCTCCTTCCCTTATCTCATCCAGAACCTACGTTCCTTATCTTATCCAGAACCTACTTTCCTTATCTCATCCAGAACCTACGTTCCTTATCTCATCCAGAACCTACTTTCCTTATCTCATCCAGAACCTACGTTCCTTATCTCATCCAGAACCTACGTTCCTTACCTTATCCAGAACCTACTTTCCTTATCTCATCCAGAACCTACGTTCCTTATCTCATCCAGAACCTACTTTCCTTATCTCATCCAGAACCTACGTTCCTTATCTCATCCAGTACCTACTTTAGGCAACCCAATCAGAACTTGTCCAATCTAGAACCTCCTTTATTCACTCCAGGCAGAGCTTCCATTCCTAATCCATCCAGAACCTCCTTTCCTGATCTGATCCAGAATCTACTTTAGGCAACCCATTTAGAACCTCCTTTTCTTATTCCATCCAGAACCTTCCTTATTTACCTTAGTTAGAACCTGCAGTCCTTATCCCATCTAGAAGGTCCATTAGAAATCCTATCCAAAACCTCCTTTCCTTATCTCATCCAGAACCTACTGTTCCTATCCCATCTAGAACCTCCTTTATTCACTGTATCCAGAGCCTGCAGTCCATATCCCATGCAGAAGGTCCTTTAGGCACTCCATTCAGAACCTCATTTTCTTATCCCATCTAGAACCTCCCTTATTCACTCCAGACAGAGCTTCCATTCCTCATCCCATTCAGAACCACCATTCCTCACCCCGTCCAAAACCTCATTTTTTATCTCATCCAGAACCACCATTACTCATCTCTTCCAGAACCTACCTTAGGCAATCAATCCAAATTTTTCTCCAGCCAAAGCCTTAATTTCTCTTCCCATCCAGAACCACAGTTAATCACTCTGTCCAGAACCTCCTGTCCTGATCTCATCCAGAACCTCCTTTTCTTATCCCATTCAGAACCTCTTATCCCTTTTACTCATCCAGAACCTACTTTAGGCAACCCATTCAGAACCTAATTTTCTTATCCCATCAGAAACGTGCTCTTTATTATTAGACCAAGAGGATGGACAGAAGCGAGTTTAGATAAGCAGTTAAACCTGACCTAACAGTGTCTGAAGAAAACCTGGAGAAAAACATACTTCCCTTTTTGTCTTCTTGACTGAAGACGGAGTGTGTGGAAGTTTGCGGAGTGTGAAGGAAAGTTTTGTGGAGTGTGTGATGTGTGTGTGTGTGTATGAGAGAGAGAGCACTGAAGGTGCTAAATAAAGCGAGAGCAGTAGATGGGCTCTGTTAGTGTTTCAGAACTGCAGCTCAAACAGAGCGATGTGTGTGAAAACACACTCGACAAGAGCGCGACAGGAGGAGGGTTCTGCATGTAGGTCGGGGAACAGGCGCACATGTCACGGCCCGCTAATGTCAAGTCCGCTCCATTCTGGTGTCACTCTCCTTCCGCCTGAACCGGATTCATCAGCGGCGCTCCATCCCGTAACGCGTCGTGAGAACGCCGAACAAATATAGAATAAATAAAGCTCTCAACTCTCAAACCAGCAGGTATTGAATTTTCCCAGTAATTTGATTTCCGATCGGTGTTGACAGGCGGGGTGGCTGAAGCTCCTCCGCTTGTGCGCAAACACACACACACACACACACAAAAAGAGCCACACACACAAAGAGCCACACACACACAAAAAGAGCCACACACATGCATTGAGCGTCGCCTGATAACATAACTCCGCAAAAGAGCCAAAAGAGCCAAAGCACCGGAGGAAAAAGAGCTTTTGAAAAAAACTTTGAAAGAGGAAAAGAACGAAAATAAGAATAAATACACTGCGGATGTTTTAAATAAACACTCTGTGATGTGTTCATCATCAGTTCCTCCATCGACTCCACCTCAACCTTTGGCATGCCTTTGGATCAATACCACCTCACATCAGGAGTGTATTTGGATGAGCGCAACCTCAGACCCAGTGTCACTGGATCAGCTCCACTCTGTACCTGGAGTGCCATTATATCAATTCCATCCCGCACCCAGACTGTCTTTGAATTAGTTCCACTATGCACCAGAATTGTCATCATATCAACACTATCTTTCACCCATAGTTTAATTTTAACCAGCACCACCTGGCAACCAGACCGTTTAAATCAGCACCGTCTCACACCTGTGTGAGTGACATTGGATCAATATCTCTTCACATTTGAGTGTAATTTAAATTAGGATGACCTAATTACTTAATACCAAAAACAGTGACTAGAGTAAAGTAATTAAACTAAAGTAATTCGATTACAGATGCAGTTTAAAAACAGTGTGATTACTAGTAATGATTAGAATAAAAAACAGGATTACTACTCTTACCGTGTATGTTTCTAATCAAGTGTATGTGCATGTAGTTGTGTGATGATTCACGTGCATGTTCACTGTGATTTTGGTGTTTTTAAATTTTTGTTTTTGGGTCAGCACCACCACATGCCCAGGATGCCTTTGGATCAGCATCATCCTACACGTGGAGGGTTCACGGATCAGCATCACCCTGCAGTTGGAGTATCGTATCTTTGGATCGGCACCACCCTGCAGTTGGAGTGTCTTTGGATCCGCACCATTTAAACTGTACCTGTAATGTTTTGGATCAGCACCACCTCATACCCAGAGTGTCTTAAGGAAAGCACCATCATAAATAAAAATACCTTTCCACTCAGAGTTTTTTGGAACGGCACCACCTCACAGTTGAAGGAACACTGTGAATGGTTGCTGCTGCTTTTCACTGAAGTGCTGATCTGCTTGGGGTGGGTTATACATACAAATACACACACATATTCTCTCTCTCTCTCTTACACTCTCTTACACCAGGGGGGTTTGTCTCCTTTAAAGCGAGACCTGAAATTCCTGTTTTTGGCGTAAACTCCTGACCTAAATACCCTCCTGTCCCTCCTCCGTGCCGCTGCCTGTGTAGACCCTCGGGCCCCCAGGAGGCACTGCGGCTCCGCTTGGCACAGTGTGGTGCGTGCCAGCGTCTCCCCTCAGCATGCTTAATGAGAGAGATCAACCCGCGCGAGAGGCTTTCTTGTGGCAATAATGAGCGAGCGATTGATCCGCACTCAAACAAACCGGTTTGCGGAGTTAATACCGAGGACAGATTACGCTGCTGTGCCAGAGAGAGAGAGAGAGAGAATCAGAGAGATGGAGAGAGAACGAGAGTGAGAAAGAGAGAATCCTGGCATGACACTTAGGCTCGCAGGATCTCTCTGAGCGCCCGCGCCCCCTTAACGGAGAAACTTGTCATCACATTAGCACACGGTCAAGGAGTTACATGCTAACACTTCTGTAATCTGCTTTCCTGCACAATTAGTCTGAAGAGAGAGAGAGGATACAGAAAAAGGGGGGTGGGAAGGAGCGAGGGAGGAGGGAAAGAGAGAGGGAGAGAGAAAGGGGAAGTGAGTGAGTGAGTGAGTGAGTGAGAGAAAATAAGAGAGGAGATAGAGAGCACTCCAGTCGGCCTCATGTTCACCCAGAGGCCTGCAGTGCTATTAAAGTTCGGAGCTGCTGCTGCAGCTTTCTGACACTCGTGCTCTGAGTTCTGATTGCACCACCCTGATGACGCTGGATGAGGCGGGTTGAAAGCAGAAGACAGAGCAGAAGAAAAGAAAACATGGAGCGGAGAGTCTGCGCGAGAGTGGAGAAGCCATGGAGACACCGTGCCGCTGGAGGAAAAGAGTCGGGAAAGGAGAGGAAACAGCAGGAAGAAGTGAAAGACAGACAAAAAGAAAGAAAGAAAGAAAGAAAGAAACCTCGGCACGAAGGAGGGCCTCTCACGAGGGGAGACAGAGAAGACTGAGCGAATGTGTCTGAGAAAGAGAGAGAGGGAGAAAAAGAGAGAAGGAGAGAAAGAAAGAGAGAAAGAGAGAGAGAAGCACTGATGACACCCTGTTCCATTCTCCGCCGCTCTCCTTTCCGCCGCTCACCGGCTGGCAGCGCGGAGGGGCTAAGCTGGGAGCTGTAATGTCATTAAATTGCAAATGCTTCTCTCTCTCTTTCTCTCTCTCTTTTTCTCTCTTTCTCTCTTTTTCTCTCTCTCTCTCTCTTCCTCTCTCTCCCCCCCAACACCCGCCCCACCCCCTTCATTCCCGACACACACTGTTTACTTATCTGGCAAAAACATATGTTGGAAGGAATCCGTTAAATTCTGCCGGTTGCCGCGGGTGAGAGTGCAATAGAAACGGGCCCACTGAGCACCTTCAGTCGGCTCCTTTAGCGCCGAGCCTTATCTACAAGCCCGCTTAGCGGCAAGCCGGCCGAGTTCAATGAAAAATGAAGATACAGCGGGAGATTAGCGCGAGAACAGTGAGGGGGAGAGCGCGCTCGCCGAGAGGGGTCATCCCGTCGCAAATGATTCCGCCCCCCGCCTCCCCTACCCCCCCCCCCCCCCCCCCCCCCATCTGCATAAATGACTATTTTTAAAGGCATCTTCGGAGCTGTATATTTTTCCCACTCTGCCACACATTTAATTTCACGCCCCGTGTTCTGAATATGCTTAAATGCATATCTCTGATGCACCTTTAAGCCTACGGAAAGAGGATGGAAGGGGGCGGGTGTGTGAATGTGTGAATGTGTGAACGTGTGTGTGTGTTTGCGCACGTGTGTGTGTGTGTGTGTATGTGTGCGAGTGTGTATGTGCGCGAGTGTATGTGCGAGTTGGGGGGGTGTAAAGATGGATGGAGGGAGTTTTGGGGGGAGAAATAAAATTAAAGATAAAATGGTGTGATTTGCACTACAAGTCTATTACTTTGTGGCATTTACATAAAGTTTACCTCGGCAATTCCAAGATTTTCCTCCCCTCCCTC
Source organism: Astyanax mexicanus (assembly GCF_023375975.1). Taxonomy (NCBI): domain Eukaryota; kingdom Metazoa; phylum Chordata; class Actinopteri; order Characiformes; family Acestrorhamphidae; genus Astyanax; species Astyanax mexicanus. The sequence continues at coordinate 1,861,271 of NC_064418.1, read as the reverse complement.
TTCACTCTCCCTCCTCACTCTCTTTCTCTTTCTCTCTCCCCACTCTCTCTCTCTCTCTCTCTCTCTTTTCCTCCTTATCAGCGGCGGGAGCGTGTATAAATATGTATAAATCTTTGTCGGGGGGAAAAAATAGAATTCCTGGCAGAATTTGAAAGTTTTGAAGGGCTGCGCTTCATCGGCACTGTCCCTCAACTTCTGCCTCCTTCTTCCCGGAGGCCTCAGTCAGTGGGAGTGTGTGTGTATATATATATATTTATATATATATATATATATATAAATATATATATATTAGAGGGACACAAAAAAACCCACCACCCTGCATCACCGTTGTGCTTCCCATAATGCACCACTGGGAGACAGGTAGTGTGAGCTTAGCTTTTTATATGTCTTTAAAAAGTGTGTTTCTCATCTTTACCTGACTTTACTTGACCTTTATCGTCAGCAACATCGATTTGACCTCTAAGACAGACTGTGGAGGGACGTCCAGAATTCAGAGAGACAGAAATGACCAAGAGAAGACAAGAGAAAGAGAGAGACAGGAAGAGAGAGAGAAAGAAAGAGAGAGAGAGAGGCCTATTCAGAGCACGGCCACAACGCACAGTCTTATTGTCTGGTCCCATGATGCATTTGAATATTCCCTCTCTTTCTCTCTCACTCTCTCTCTTTTTCTCTCTCTCTCTTTCTTCCTCTCTCTCTCTTTCTCTGTTGCCCAGCAGATGAGAAAAGGCTTTAGCTCCACATGTTTGTCGCTTTTCTCTCCTTCCCCTCTTTTTTATTTGCAATTAAATGCATTTCAAATGGAACAACTCTACAGAAAGCAATTTCGATAAGGAGGAGGGGGGGGGGGGCTTAGCTCCTCTCACCTCCATTGTCGGGGTTTTTGCATTTCGACGGCGTGCCGCACTGTGGATTGCACAATCGAAAACATATCTGGATGGAGGATGTGCCTCGGAAATTTAATAGTCTCACATTGAAAATTAAATTGCATCCTAGAAATCATTTAAGCCTCTTCTCTTCTGTTCTGTTCTCCCCTTTTCAGCCAGTGTTCCTCTTCCTGTACGTTCACGCTCGCGTGTTTGAGCGTAACCCGGTTCTAAAGGCCCACGCACGCGTGGCTCTCTGACCGCGGCCCCTCGCTCCACGTCTGATGGGATGAGCGCCTTCGAATTAGTGTCATCTGGTCACTCTCGCCACTAACACTCCCGGAGCATTGTGCGGCGCTTTGTGTGCCGAGCGGGAGCCAACAATCCGGTCCTGGAGCGACGCGTCTTTGAAGGGTTTGTGAAGCTCTGTAAATAGCTCCAAAACCTCTCTTACAAGGTTTACCCCTCAAGCACTTTGTAACTTATCAGCCTCGGCTCGTGCCTCACTGTGCTCGGCATTATGCTAAAATGTAAATCGCTAAGCTGCCAGAGAAGTGGGCGGGAATTGCGTGGAGAGCGGCTCAGCTAATATCCTTAGCGTATTTTTTTTTTCACGCTTCTCTTCGGGCAGTGCGAGGAATTGCAACGGTCGGGCCGCATCTCATGCAAAAAACGACGACCTCGCCCTCTCCGGAGGTCAAAGCATGGTGGTGATCTCAGTAAAGTGAGCTGGTGAGCTGTTCATTGCGTCATCTTCTCTGGAGGTTTTGGTGTAGGTCTTATTTAACTAACACTCGAGTCTTATCCTCCGGAGCGCAGTGTTAATGTGTGCTAATGGAAAAGAAAAAAGAGCCTTGGGCTGTTTCTGTGCTTCTAATTTCCATCTCGAATGGAACACAGAGATTAGGCAGAGGTGAAGGCCTGTCAGCAGCTGAAGCAGCAGCATCAGGAACAGTGCTGATAACATCTGTGGGAGGTTGAGTTTTTTAATGCTTTCATTTTAATTTCTCTTAATAGGAGGTAAACTGTAATTATCAGGAACGAACTGTAAATGTAAATCAGAAACAGAAGATTCATCCACATACACACATCATTCAAAATTCCATATTTTCATCCCCTTTTCTGTTGACGATTTATCTTTTTAGCTTGAGATAAAAAAAAGAAAAAACGACATAAATGAGTGGTAGAGATCCACCCTACTGAAGTGCAGACCCCTAATCAGAACATGCTCTGCCTTAGGCGGGTTTGTTGTATATGATTGGGCATGGACCACCATGTGCTAGATACAGATTTAAGAAGAGTCAAAAAGGACTCTGCTGCCCCCTACAGCTCCTCCATGAGTATCAGACTATTCTACAGAGCTGATTTGTACAGGGTATCTCAGGATAGCTGGTGTTTACAGGATTTCTGTACCCACTACCCATCTTATCAGCTCCACTGAGCATTTATGAGCAAAGTATTATCATCATTTTACTCTGTTTTTCAATGATCAAGACCCCACAGGTTGGCATCTGTTGGTGCACAGTTAGAGGATGCTGCCCACAGGATGCAACAGGACCTAACAGGACAGGCAAACCAAGCCAAGCAATTGCCTGGGTTCCCCAGAAAACCACTGGTTATGAATTAAATGCAATGACAAACTGTGAGAGGCTGTTATTTTCTGTGATGGTCAATGCAGGAAATTACAGCAACATTGTTTTCAGAATCCCCCTCAAGGGGGCCCCTTCCAATAGTTGCTGGCAGTAGCATACAACCAGACTGGAACATGTTCAGCAGTATCCATACTGTATATAGTACGCCATCTGTTTTTAGCACTAGAACTTTATATTTGACAATATTTGATTAACTTGACACATCCTTACTCGTCTTAAGTACAACTACACTTGATCTGACTTTATTTTTTAAACCTGTGTTATAAACATATGTTACTCCAAATGTTTGACCAAGACTCGGGGGGTTTAAAACGCCTCAAAACGACCTTGATACCACCCACATACTGCTGGTGACCTTGTGTATAAAAACTCCAGTGTGCTGGCCCTGATCCTTAAAGAATAGGGTATCATTTTTTACTCATTTGTAAGACAACACAAGGCTTAAAGACAAATGTTTAAACTAGAAACACAGCTCTTCTTTAAGCCACATCTGTAGCCATGTCTTAAATTCTCTAAATATATGGGACCAGTTCACAATCTCTAAGATTTGGGTGATGTACAATCAGAAGAAGAATTTCGTAAATCCCGATTGTTCACAACGGAGATGAAAATTGCAAGTCAGCTCTCTTGTTCAGGAGGTCTGAGGTTTAAGGGTCCTGTGGGACTGTCAGATGAACCAGTTGGGTTGGCAAAGAAACCAATTGGGTTGGCAGGAGAACCATTGTGGTTGGCAGGGGTCTGAGGGATGATAGTGTGACAGAAACTTCATCCCTCAGTAAATAAGCTGCCTGCAGCCACTGTTATCCACTTTTAAAGGTTTAAAAAGAAAACCCTTATTGGCACCATTGAGTTTTATCCCTTAGAACCCTACAGACAAATTTTCTGTCCAAAATCACACCTTGTGTTCTCATCTTAATTACTCAGGAATCCCTTCACACATAAACATAATCCATATATGGTTAGAAAGGGCGGAGCTTACTCTTTCTAAAAATAGTGATCACATCCCAGTGTGGTAAAGCTAAATCTACAAGAAACCCATTGAGAAAAACACCTAAAAAAGTGAAAAATCTCCTTCCCCAACCAATATTATTTACCTTTAGAGATTCAAACATATTTATATGATTTTTCAAACCAAATAATATCAGTAAATAAAGACTCAAAAGTGCCCACAGAAAAAGTGTGAAACTACCTGCTTTACTCAAACTACAGCTAGGTATGGTGTGCGCACTACTTTATATAGTTTTTATTATACTCACACATTTTTACTAAGTAGTTATTTTGTACTAAACTAAATTTTTATTTATTTAGACTAAAAAGTTCACATTTTTGTATATAGTTTTCTTTGTGTGTCCTGATCCTCAAAATACTGAAAGGCATAGGCTGCTCTGAGTGTCAGGTTTTTAGTAATTTAATCTACATGTATCCTAAAGGTGTGATTTTTGATTATCAAGAAAAATAAATAACTCCGCCTGATGCTGTTTCTCCATGAATTTTGTCAAAGTAATTATTAATAAGCCATGTAATGAACTCAAATCATCAATATTCTTATGCTTTCTCATAGCTCATATACACTCTAATTTAACCATTTTTGAAAAGATATCTTAGGTGTGAATATATTTAAAGTCTATACATTTAAAAATAATAAAAAAAAGAAAGAAAAAGAAAACAGGCGCTTGGTAAAATGTTGACCAAAACATGATCAGTTCCAGGAAAATAGAACAATTCTGCTTCCTTTTACATTTTAAATGATTCTATTTTTGAGCAGCCGTATGTCTTCTGGAGTAAAAGAGATCAGGGCATGTGTCTGTCTGATATAATTACTGTGTTATAAGACCTGAAAGAGTGTCCCAAAACCCAAAGTCTCTGCTGTACAGGGTCTGTGATGACGTTTGCAATAGTCTGATGATGATGAAGCTCATTGAGGAATGCTACACAATACGAACAGCCCTCTCCTCCTTTATTTTATTCTGTTTTTAATCCGCCTCGTCCTTCAAAGAAAGACAAAGCTCTTCTCAATTACAATGAGAAAAGCGTTGCGTCCCTTCAGCTGACACATTACACTCCACAAAAACGCTCCACCCAGACCTCCATTAGCCCGACCTGTGCTTTATCACATCACATCACCATAACAACGATAACAGTCGGTCGCGCAAATTCAGCAGCACCTTCATCCGTGGCGTCCCTTTGAAATGCTATTACTGAGAGATCGCTCATTGTTGCTACTTCAAAGCCCGAGCACACTCCAGCGTTTCCAATTCAGCAAATTTCATTAAAATGTTTTTTTCCGCCTAAAACTAAAACAATGGCAATTCCAGAGGAGCCGGCGTTAAGTGCTCTTTAGGGCTACGGTCCTTTGTGTTCGGACAAAAGCAGAATCCCGACGTGGAGGCCGTTCTGCGCCGCTGCAATTAGACAGAGAGTAATTAACAGCACTTAAACGACGCACCTGCATTATGGGCACTCGCTGCTGAATCTCAGGCCACGGATAAAGAGTCTTAAATTGGAATTTCAGTGAGAAAAAGTGGGGAACATAAATGATAGAGAGATAGTGCCGGACAGAGAAGTGCAGGTCAGTGCTTTTTAAAAGGACATGGGAAAGATTGCAATGATAAAATCATTATCATTGATTTAATTCAGCTTTGATTCACTGGTTTCTCAGCACTTCTACAAAGACTAAACTGGACCAGACCCTATTTACCTGATGGTCAAAACCCAATTCACACCAAGAGCCCTTCCAACTTCAAGTACGGTTTAACCTCGGTTCAACCTACAATTCCTGAAATCAACTGGAAGACAACAAGCTTTTTGACGTCTCTCAGCTCTGGAGTGGATGTGGTGGAAAGAACTTCCTCTGGATGCCTGATGTAACATTTACGTTAATGTGATTAAATGTGATTGTCCCTTTTAGAATAGAATTTCTCTGTATGTGTGCATTAAGTATCAGTGGGTTCAATATCTGAGCTCAGTCTGGTCTGTTTGCACGAGCTTACCTCTTTACGCATTTTTTACGTTTACGTTTCTCTTTTTGTCATAAGAGTCACTATTAATGTTAAAATAGCACAAAAAATATTAAATTAAAACACTCATAGAGTTGGATTTAACATTGGCAAATTTGCAGTGTGTGTATCTTAGTGAAAACAATGTTGCACTTTCTCCTGTGTTGAGTTTGCTTTTAAACATGATGGCGGATGTTTCTGACACTTAAAACAACAAGTGTTAAGGACAACTTTGGTAAACTAGAAACTAGAAACACTGCTCTTCTGTGAATTATGTAACATAATAGAAGTATAAAAAAAGTCATGTTGGACTTTTCCAGTGTTGCGGTTGTGGTCACTCTAAGAATGCTATTTAATTCCTAAAAAAACAAGTTGAAAAAATATATTTTAAGACTTTAACACAACACAAAAAGGGTTTAAAACCTTTTCTGTACGGGATTAGTTTCTCAGGGGGTTCTGGGGTAATTTTCTCTTTTATGGGTAGTTTTATCCTCTGTGATTTTATTCCCGTCCAGAATGATCATGTACGAGTTTTTCTCAGACGTCCCGTTTTCTCTGAACTCCGTGCTCCTCCGGTAATTTTAGTCCTGTCCGGACGCACATCTCTGACGTTCGTGTTTAATAAAATCCACGTAAGATCCACGTTAAAAACACAACAGCGAGTGGAAATGGAGGAGCTACTGAACACCGCGATGTCATGTGACCAAGAAAAACTAAAAACTAAAAACTCACTGGTCCTCCTGTTTTTCAATTACAGTCTGGAGGCAGAAGTTTTATCACTAAAGAGTAGAAGTGTGAAATATTTTTCACAGACACCCCTTTGAGAAACTAATCCCATCCAGATAGGGCTAAGGATATACTTCTAAAGTAGAAACACAGCTTTCTGTGAGTCACAGATACATACATAAAAATGTCTTTAGGACTAGTTTATAAAAATCTAAATTTGGGTTTGGGACTGATTTGATGTTTGTTATCTCCAGACACTTTGCCATTTATAACTGTAGGGATGTTATTGAATGAATAAATATTTTATCACAGAATTTCTCCCTCCCTCTCTATATTATAGTGTCCACTGAGATGGCTCTCTGGCGCCACCATGTGGAATTGTAAACAGATTTATCAGAATTTAAACACCATAGTCCTGTAGTGCACTTCCTTCCCTTCCCAAAACACATTTTTCGGTACCACTTTAAAATAAGACTACCTTTATAAAGGGTTTATAAAGGGTTTACAATTAGTTTATTAATGGTTACTAATTAGGTTGTAAATGCCTTAAAAATCATTAATAATCAGTTATAACACATATGTAGAAAGGGCAACAATATAGATGGCTGTGGGTTCACTATTCGGCAAACAACAGGTCATTGTTGCCCTTTCTATGTATGTGTTATAACTGATTATTAATTATTTTTAAGGCATTAACAACCTAATTAGTAACCATTAATACACTTATTGGCAACCATTTATAAACCCTTTATAAAGGTAGTCTTATTTTAAAGTGGTACCCATTTTTCTAAAAGCCATAATGACAATAATTTTAAAATATTAAAATGGTAATGTTGATAATTTAATTTGAGATTTTGCACTAGGCTGTTCTCTAGTGTTTCAGCTGCATATTTGCTGATTGTAAATGAATGTATTTTAGTAGAATGTAAATATATTAAATATATTAAAGAAGTTTAGTTGGACTACCAATAGGGAGTGGGAAATTATATGTTTATAGTTCTCTACATCCAATCACAATCAGATTTATTCACTCTATCTGGATGGAGAGATTTATCTGGATAGGGGTTTTATTGAACAATGAGAAGCCAGAATTAAAACCAGCTGAAATGAAATAAGATTTAAAAAAAGGTATTTTTAAGATGTAAGAAGTAGAAGTAAAAAGTTATAATACTCTACTAAAGTAAGTTAATGAAGTATTCATACTTTATTTGTACTTAATACATGACTTAATACCTCTGATTGTGTGCATTAATGTGTGAACATGTGTTTTAAATGAATGAAAGTGTCTGGAATTGCCTGATTTTCCAGAAAAGTTGAAGAACATGTTCCTCAGGCTCTTCTTCTTCTTCAGAGAAGGTTCAGCAGATATCATCGGCTCTGACGTTCACTTGTGGTGGTGTGGAACGTGTCAGTATGTTCCTCCTGGATGTGTGATCACAGGATTGCAGGCCAGGCATGACCGAATCATGTGACTCTCTGGTGCTTCTGAGAAGCTGACCGAGCTCTGGGCAAAATGACCCACCAGCACTAAATACAGGACTGACAATACAACCCACTGTCCTGCAGCATCCAGGAACGTCCTGCTGGACTGATCTGAGAGAAGAACCAGACAATAGAGCATCTTCACTTTAACACTTTACTTCGGGGTGAGACAGACAGTTCCGAGATCTATAGACTTAAGTTACTGTAAAGGACACAAGATAATCCTTTATTAGTCCCACAGTGGGAGAATTTACAGTGTTACAGCAGCAAAGTGATAGAAAAGCCCATAGAAGCAGAGAAAAGTAAAAACAAATAATATAAACTATAATAAATAATAATTAAAAAATCTGAAAAAATATTTACATCAATATTTACATCAGTTGCATATGAAATAAGGCTGGATTGCACATTATGAGATACAGTACAAGTTTGGGCACACCTAAAATTCCACCTAAAATTCAGAGTTTTTCTCATTATTTCAAAATGTTCTGCATTGTATATACAGACACAAATACTAAATTCATCCAAACTTTTGCACATCTCTGCCGGATTTTCTCAGTCAGCTTTATGGCTTTCAGTTAGCAGCTGTGCTGAACCCGTCAAGAGTTAAATACTTGAATTTCTTGCCTCTTAATGTTAATTTGAGAGGATCAGTTGTAAAGTTAAAGTGAAGAAGTAGAGTTAGGTATAAAGTGAATAGCTCTATTTCAGTAATGTTCTAATCCAAACTTCTAATCCAAGAAAAATATATATCTTTTTGTATTTAGAGTGTTTTGAATTTGAAATGGGTTGTAGTTTGCTTATTTTGTAATTAGAGGGATTTTGTAGTTTGAGTAGTTTTGTATTTGAAGTAATTTGTAGTTTCAGTGTTTTGTATTTGGATTATTTTGTAGTTTTAGTGATTTGTATTTAAAGTATTTTGTGATTTAAATGTTTTGTTTTTTTGAGTTGATATTGTACTTGGCGTATTTTGTAGTTTGAGTGTTTTGTATTTGAAATATTTTGTAGTTTGATTGTTTTTTAATTGGAGTAGTTTGTAGTTTCAGTGTTTTGTAGTTTGAGTGTTTCATATTTTGACCATTGTTTTAGTTTGAGTGTGTTGTATTTGGAGTATTTTGTAGTTTCAGAGTTTCGTATTTGGAGTATTTTGTTGTTTTGTAGTTTTTGTGTTGGGCGGTTTGATTATTTTTAGGCTGGATTGATGAATTATTGAGCTATTTTAGAGTAGATTGTATTTAATGGGAGTTTACTGTAGTTCTGCTCTTCAGGGTTTCCGCTGCCATGAGTCCGTATTTCTCGTGGGTCAGGTGATTACCACGAGACCGTGGCTGTAATCCTGCAGTGCCGGGGGGTACAGTCTGTGAGCACTCGGGGGAGGGGGGGGGTTGGGGTCTGTGGGGGGGAATTATCTGTGAAATGAGCTGAAACAGAACTTTCATTCTCTACAGCCTGCCTTCAAATACACAGCCAGAACTGTGGCCAATCCGTGCACACACTCCGATTCTGCGCTGCGCTGTTCTGTAGAGCGGAGCGGGAGTGTGTTCTGTGTTCTGAGGATGGGGCTGAGGATGGAGGTGAGGAGTGTGTTGTGTGTGTTGATATTTCTGGGTTGGACCCACCAGGCTGGAGCTCAGTTCCCGAGGGTCTGCTGCACGGTGGAGAACATCCTGTCTAAACGCTGCTGCCCCCAGCTGGGTCCGAACCCGGCCGACGTGTGCGGGGTCCTGTCCGGCCGAGGGAACTGCACCGTCGTCCGGGTGGACACCAAACCCTGGGGTGGACCATACAGCCTGAGGAACGTAGACGACCGAGAACGATGGCCAACCAAGTTCTTCAACCAGACCTGCAGATGCTTTGGTCAGTTTTATCACTAAACATCTTATAACTTTTATTAGTACTGCTTTAAAATAAGACTACCATTATAAGGGGTTTATAAATGGTTTACAATGAATTTATTAATGGTTACTAATTAGCAGAGGTGGAAAAAGTACTGAAAAATTGCAATTAAGTAAAATTACATTTACTTTGCTCAAATTCTACTCAAGTAAAAGTAAAAGTACACATCTAAAAATCTACTCGAGTAAAAGTAAAAAAGTACTCAATTTAAAATGTACTTTGAGTAAAAGTTACATAGTTACTTTAAATTATTGGCACCACTTTAAAATAAGACTAACTTTATAAACGGTTTATAAATGGTTTACAATTAGTTTATTAATGGTTACTAATTAGGTTGTAAATGCCTTAAAAATCATTGATAATCAGTTATAACACATAAGTATGTGTTATAACTGATTATCAATGATTTTATTTTTAAAGCATTTACAACTTAGTCAATAATATTTAATAAACTTATTTATAAACCAGTTATAAACCTTTTATAAGGGCACAGTTTGTGCAGCGTTCACTGCTCACATCCGTGCAACTCATTTTTCAACATTCAACACAGTATCTTCTCACTACATTTACTTTCTTGCTCACACACCAAACAGTTCTGACCAATCAGAGGAGACAGTGTGCTCACATGGTTTTATTGGTGCACATTTTGGTGCTTTTATGTTTATGCCTGTGTGAAACCAAACCAAACAGAGGGAGAAACTGAAGCTCCAACTAAACAAACTCATCAAATGATCTGGACCATAGAAACTTTTACAACTACAGGTGTAAAAACGTCCTTATATTACCTTAATTATCACACACACACACACACAGCAAGACACACACACACCTCAAAATGTGACCTCTTTGTTTAAAGCCTAATTCCACCAGGCTATAAAGTGCTCCATTGTGTTCCCTCTATTAAAGCTCCTTAATCAGTCTGTCCAGCAGCTCCTATACCAACTTCATAACTTCACAACCTTTATTATTATTATTATTATTATTCCCACGTAATTCCTCTTTCTGTCCCTCTTTGATCATACACTGTAAGACCGGATAAGTTGAGTTTACTTAAAATATTATAGGAAACCAGTTGTCTTAAAAAAGTTAAGTAATGGGGAACTTAGAACATCAAGTTATTACAACTAAAGGGGAAGTTTATTTAAGGGATTTATTTGTAAGGGAGCCCATGGGGGGGGGAATCACTACACACTGATGGTGAGTGTCTGTCAGAAACTATTGGACACACCCAGTATGCAAATAGATTGTGACAGAGGCCAATGGAAAAGAAGCTGCTAATGGCAAAACAGACTAAACTCAGTTATTATTATTATAAGTTGGTTTCACTCAGATCAAATATCTTAGTTTGAATAGTACAGTATATGTGCTCACAAATTCAGTTGAACTAACTCAAAATAATAGTTGAGTAATGTTTAGAAAAACCCAAATTTATGTAAAACAGACTTAAAACAGAGTTCAAACAGTGTATGGGTTTACAGTGTGTTGGATGTTTTTATCGTATCTGAACAGGTAATTTTGCTGGGTATAACTGTGGCGAGTGTAAATTCGGCTGGACCGGGCCGAACTGTGATCAGCGTAAAGCTCCAGCGGTGCGAAAGAACATCCTCTCTCTGACGCCGGTCGAGCTGCAGGAGTTCCTGGACGCTCTGGACCAATCCAAAAACACCATCCACCCGGATTACGTCATCGCCACCGAGCACTGGCTCGGCCTGCTGGGGCCCAACGGCACCAACCCCCAGGTCTCCAACATCTCCATCTATGACTTCTTCGTGTGGCAGCACTACTACTCTGTCAGAGACACTCTGCTGGGTGAGGACTTTTATCCACAACAGGAAGAAAAGCTGTTAATTTTTATTTTATTTAACAGTATAAATATATTTGACAGGCCGCTGTTGCAATGTTGTATTAATGTGTTGTAACTGTATTAATGGTTTAGTATTCAAAGTATATACAGCTCTGGATAAAATGAAGAGACCACTGATTTTGCTATTTATAGGTTTATGTTTGAGTAAAATACACATTTTTGTTTTTATTCTATAAACTACAGACAACATTTCTCCCAAATTACAAATAAAAATATTGTAATTTAGAGCATTTATTTACAGGAAATGAGAAATGTCTGAAATAACAAAAAGATGCAGAGCTTTCAGACCTCAAATAATGCAAAGAAAACAAGTTCATATTCATAAAGTTTGAAGAGTTCAGAAATAATCAATATTTGGTGGAATAATCCTGGTTTTTAATCACAGTTTTTTTCATGCATCTTGGCATCATGTTCTCCTCCACCAGTCTTACACACTGCTTTTGGATAACTTTATGCTGCTTTACTCCTGCTGCAAAAATTCAAGCAGTTCAGTTTGGTGGTTTGATGGTTTGTGATCATCCGTCTTCCTCTTGATTATATTCCAGAGGTTTTCAAATTGGTAAAATGAAAGAAACTCATATGTATGTTCTTTCTGAGTCTGACTATTCTCACCCTACAACTGCATATATTAGCTGGTCCAACTCTCTGTAATAAAAGTGTTACAAATGTAATGAGTGAACTGTTCTGTTTTCTGATTGCAGGACCTGGAAGACCGTTTAAAGCCATCGACTTTTCCCATAAAGGGCCGGCCTTCATCACCTGGCACAGGTACCACCTCCTCAGTCTGGAGAGGGACCTGCAGGTTAGTGCATTTTATTCTTAATTATTATTATTAGATTTCAATAATTAATGCACAAGAAAAAAAATAAAAATAATTTCTAATAATCAAATTGTCACAGAAAAAGAAACTGGCTTTTACAAAATCATATTATATATATATATATATATATTATTTGTATGCAGTTACAGCAACATCTATTTGAATTGATTTTACTGTAATTAAACATTTGTTGTACACTTCATCTATAAACACATTGTTGATTATATTGTAGATAATTTGATAATACTCTTTTCTTTACAGTTATGACTAGAATTTTTAGTTCTGTTAAATAAGTAAAGTAAATGTAAATTTGCAAAATCTTACTGGCAATTGTAATAATTTTATAGCAACTTTAATTGTACAGTAATAATGTACTTATTGTACTGTATGTAAGCATGCAGGAAGATTCTATATATTTTACAGTTTTATCTGATATTTTAGTCCTGTAAAATAACAATATAATCACAATATATATTTACATTATATTATAAGACTGTAATTACTAGTATTTTGTTATTAATGTTACACTACATATTTATGGTGTGGGGTTTCTGGCCTCCTGCTGATCACATGATCCATGTGATCTGTCAGACATTAGTTATTTGACCTCAACATTCCTAACTCTCTCTCCCTATTTTGTTTTTATATTTTCTCTCTCTCTCTCTCTCTCTCTCTCTCTCTCTCTCTCTCTCTCTCTCTCTCTCTCTCTCTCTCTCTCTCTCTCTCTCTCTGTCTATCTCTCTATCTCTCTCTCTCTCTGTAGAAAATGACAGGTAATGAGAACTTTGCGGTTCCGTACTGGAACTTTGCCACCGGTGGTTCTGAGTGTGACGTTTGTACGGACTCTTTACTCGGGGGTCGTGACCCCGCTGACCCGACCCGTATCAGCCCTGGCTCTCGCTTCACCAGCTGGGGAGTGGTATGTGAGAGGTCAGTAGAACCTATTATATCATCATACATCACATCTGTGGTTGGGTACCAATATGATACGGCTACTGCGCTTGCACAGTTCTCCACACTGAGCAGAACTTTCCCCATTATAATGATGACCATTACAATAATCGCAACAAACACAGTTTAAGCAAGTGGATTGTGTTTATCGTTTAATGATGAATATCTGTAATCATACACCATGTTAATCATGAGATCTCCCATTCATATTTCAACCTGTGTCTGCATCAAAGCCACCGAGACAGTTTCAGTTATGGAGCATTGCCGCGTACCCTATGCGGTAGCTTAACGCTCGCACCCAATCCCACACATTCCTGCCTTCGTGGTTTAAACTGTAGAGTGATGCAGAGCTGCTGATACGCGCACGCAGAAGTATAAACGTGCTCCGCTGTGTAGCACACTATTGCTGGATATGCATAGGCTACGGTATAGGTTCAACGCAGAAGTATAAATCCCAGCAATCTGCATTACTTACCTCTGATCTTATCATGCCTACACATCTGTGTGTGTTTGTGTGTGTGTGTGTGTAAATTGTGTCTTCAGTCTGGACGAGTACAACCGGCTGGTGACTCTGTGTAATGGAACCAGGGAAGGTCCTCTGCGGCGGGGGGTCGGAGACAGCAGCTCCCCTCGTCTGCCCACCATTAATGACGTCAGGAGCTGCCTGAACCTGCGGGACTTCGACAGTCCACCTTATTTCACCAACTCCACCTTCAGCTTCAGGTAAGAGAACCACTTTACTGAAAAAAACTGCCCAATCCCCACCCAATCAGCTTCGTTTAATGGTTTCTACTTTCTGTCCATGTTAGAAAAAAGAAAAACTGATTTCTGAAAGAAACAGAAGTTAAACATGATCTCCATCCTACTAAATTACAATCTACTACAATTATGGATGTGTAGTTTTATAATTCTCATAAAGCATTAGATATTTTATATTACATTACATTTAATTACATTACATTATATCTGGCAGACGCTTTTATCCAAAGCGACTTACAATAATGTATTTTTAGCAATAGAGAACATAGAAGTTTAAGAAGGAAGAAGGGGAAAAAGGAAATTAGTTTAGTATTGGTTAGTTAGTTAGAGGTGTTAGGAGAGTAAGAGCTTTTTGAAGAGCTCAGCCTTCAGGAGTTTATTAAAGATAGTGAGAGATTCTCCTGATCTGGTAGTAGAAGGTAGTTAGTTAGAGGTGTTAGGAGAGTAAGAGCTCTTTGAAGAGCTCTGTCTTCAGGAGTTTATTAACTCCTGAATGATACCATTTGAGTTTCATACTTCTTATTTCTTCCCTGATGAACTGAGGAATACAGGTTGCAGGTTGTTTATAGAAACTTTAACTCGTTTCCTCTCTTGTTCTGTCGATTTTGCAGAGTTATTTAGGAGAAAGAAAAATCAGCTTAGACAGAATTATGTAGTTCAGGACCTTCAGACAGCAGTTCTTTGTTTTCTGCTGGTTTCCTGCACTGGGTCAGGCGGTGAGCGCTGCTGTAGGAGGGATTAGCTCTCTGGCAGTGACTGGGATTCTGAGGATCTGAGTTTCTGAGGATTAGTTGTGTTGTTTTAAAGGAATGCGCTGGAGGGCTACGATAAACCAGATGGAGAGATGGACAGTTCCATGACCAACCTCCACAACCTGGTGCACATCTTCCTCAACGGGACGAGCGGGATGTCCCACTCCGCTGCTAATGACCCTATCTTCCTGGTAACGATAAAAAAAGAGTTAAAAATGAATTTAGCAAAAGGAATTGGAAAGTTGGGCCGTTTCTCATGTTGTTTTCTGTCCAGGTTCTTCATGCTTTCACAGACGCTATTTTTGAGGAGTGGCTGCGTCGTTTCGATGGAAATGGCAGTTTCCCAGACGAGATGGCCCCTATTGGTCATAACCGGCACTACAACATGGTGCCCTTCTTCCCTCCAGTGACTAACGAGGAGATTTACATCACCTCCAGCCAACTGGGGTACTCCTATGCCCTCGACTTAGAAGGTTTGTGCTTTATTTGATTATATCACCCATCTTGGTATGAGATTAAAGAGCATATGCTGCTGGATCTGTTGACTACACTTGTTTCAGAAATGTATTAGGGGCATTTTCACACCTGTGGTTGTGAACGTTTTATGGTCCGGATCAGTTGATAAGTTGGTTTATTTGGAGCGTTTCTCAGTCTATTGGATTTGGTTTCTACCCAAGCACATCAGCTCCTCTGATTGGTCAGAGCTGTCTAGCCAAATATAGTACTAATGTGAAAGCGCCCTTAGTGGTTTGGTAGGAACCCGATTTGTCCGTTGACTTTATCATGGTGGCTCATTGCCCTTGGAAATAAGACGTCTGTTATAGAAAATGAAGTGGGCTTGACTGAATCCTGAAATAATAAAACTGTAAACTGTAAAATTTCAATAATGAGTATATCATATTATATAATATCATATTTCTCAGTAATATTCTTAGAGAAATAGGGAAATCCTGACTCAAGCTTAGGTTCTTAGAAATCTTGTCCTCCTACAGTCTCTCCTTTCTTATAGAGATTTTTCAACAAAGTTAAACTGGCATTTATTTGGTTTGCGAACCTAATTTTGAAACATTTGCTGCATTTCCACCAAGAAAAGTAGGTTTTTGGAACCAGAAACTTCTGTTTGCATTGGCAATCGAGGAATAGTAGCTTCTGCGCAAACCGTGACCATTTCTGTTCCCCGCTGCTTTGCAGCGCCCTCTGTTGATGAAGTATGATGTGACATTTTGATGGTTCTACTAAAACTGGTGGAAAAGCACTGCAGTTCTTATAAACCCGAAGAAAACTGGTTAAAGAACTTGAGTTATTTTAACGGAAAAGCGCTATCAGTGTGTGTGTGTTCACTAGTGTGTGTGTGTGTTTTATTGCATGAATAGCTCAAAAATTAAAGCTACAAGTGGTTGTTCTTGTCTTTGAATCTGTTTGATCTTCCGTTACAATGTTACTAAACGTTCCTCTGTGTTCTTCCTCAGATACAGATCCTGGTTCCACCATGTTTGTTCTGGGCGGAACGCTGGGAGGGATTTTCCTGGGTCTGCTGCTCCTGCTGCTGCTCCTGGTTCTGTATCTCCAGCAGAGAAAAAGGAGGGAGTTCGAGCCGCTGATTAAAGCCGAGTTTATCAGCACTAGATACACAGAGGCGTAGAACCTCAAAACGGAACCTCAGAACCTGCACGATATAGTGAAATATAAATAATGATTGATGATGTCAGAGAGTTTATATCAGTGATCCTTTGCTAGCTTTTATTGTTGTTATTAATATTATTATTATTATTTTGAGATGAAAACTTGAAAAAAATATGATTATTATCAACTTTATTTAAACTTTATTAAATAAAAGTAAAGTAAACAAACTAATTCAGATCAAAAGCAGATTCACAACCAAAAATCATAACAACAATTGTAATAAGAGAAACCGATTTCCTCTGATTTTCTTTGGAGCCGTTTTCTACAATATTTTATAATCTAACATTTTATAATGTATAATTTATAATTCTGTGTAAAATGTGGGATAATTTAGCTTTTTGAGATCTCAAATCCTCATCACATGATGCTAGATTTGCTTAGTCTTCCTTCTAGACAAGAAAATGTTGCACCAGTTTAATCTTTTTTAGATTGAAGCTACTGTGAAGCCACCAGAGATCAACACGCTTGGAGGAGAACACTAATTCTAATACACTAATACTATAACATTAGATAACAGATGCCCATGCTGGCTGGCATTGCCCACACTGAGTGATGGGGTAACTGGGGGGTGGATTCCACAACTGTTTCACTTCTGCCCTCTGAATGATCACATTGATTTTTTTAAATTATTTTTCTTTTTTGTTCTGAATTGGATTTTCTCCTAAATTTTACAGGTTCGGTTTTTGTCATTTCAGTACATCTTCAGGTGCTCTCTCTCAGGGAATCTAATATTTGGGACAGTTTACCAGTATACACACACACACACACACACACACACACACTCAGACATGTGCACACATGATAATGAATTTCACACTGTAGTTTTAAGCTGCTCTCCACTGTGAAATTGAAGTCATAACTAAACTCTGACAAAAGCCACAGTGAACCAAAGCTGTTAATCACCGCTTCTCACTTATTTATGCATTTAATCAACATGGTGATGTAATCAGTGAAGTAATATTTATCTTAATAAAGAAATCAAATCAACTTCCTGCTTCATTACTTTTATGAACTCTTTCATCAAATCTGCAGAACATTTTTTTAAACTTTGACTGGAGAACCTTTAGCTTAAGGAGGAGCGTGGATTTGTGTCATTTGCAGACCTTAATATGTCAATCCTTTAATATGTCGGGTCCAATTAAATAACAGATAAATAACAGATATTTCACCACATTCCATTAAACTTTATAAAATGTGTTTGCTTTTGTAGTTCCACTATAATAAGTAATGAATCACATTGAATTGGTGTGTTGAATCAGTTGTGTTAAATTGGTTGTGTCAAATCATTCATGCTGAATCAGTTGTCTTGAATCGGTCATGCCAAATTAGTCATGCTGAATCAGTCATGTTAAATCAGTTGTGCTGAATCGGTTGTCTTGACTTGGTTGTACTGAATCAGTTGTGTTGAAACAGTTGTGCTGAATCAGTTGTGCTGAATGAGTTGTGCTGAATTAGTTGTACTGAATCAGTTGTCTTGACTTGGTTGTACTGAATCAGTTGTGTTGAATCAGTTGTGCTGAATCAGTTGTGCTGAATTAGTTGTGCTGAATTAGTTGTACTGAATCAGTTGTGTTGAATCAGTTGTGCTGAATCAGTTGTCTAGATTAGGCCATGCCAAATCAATCATGCTGAATCAGTTGTGTTGAATCAGTTGTGCTGAATCAGTTGTGCTGAATCAGTTGTGTTGAATCAGTTGTGCTGAATCGGTTGTCTTGACTTGGTTGTACTGAATCGGTTGTCTTGACTTGGTTGTACTGAATCAGTTGTGTTGAATCAGTTGTGCTGAATTAATTGTACTGAATCAGTTGTGTTGAATCAGTTGTCTAGATTCGGCCATGCCAAATCAATCATGCTGAATCAGT
The DNA here is from genome assembly GCF_023375975.1 of Astyanax mexicanus. NCBI lineage: Eukaryota > Metazoa > Chordata > Actinopteri > Characiformes > Acestrorhamphidae > Astyanax > Astyanax mexicanus. The sequence continues at coordinate 1,842,965 of NC_064418.1, read as the reverse complement.
TGTGTTGAATCAGTTGTGCTGAATCAGTTGTGTTGAATCAGTTGTCTAGATTCGGTCATGCCAAATCAATCATGCTGAATCAGTTGTGCTGAATCAGTTGTGTTGAATCAGTTGTGCTGAATCTGTTGTCTAGATTCGGCCATGCCAAATCAATCATGCTGAATCAGTTGTGTTGAATCAGTTGTTCTGAATCGGTTGTCTTGACTTGGTTGAACTGAATCAGTTGTGTTGAATCAGTTGTGTTGAATCAGTTGTGTAGAATCATTTGTGTTGAATCAGTTGTGTTGAATCAGTTGTGCTGAATCAGTTGTGCTGAATCAGTTGTGTTGAATCAGTTGTGCTGAATCGGTTGTCTTGACTTGGTTGTACTGAATCAGTTGTGTTGAATCAGTTGTGTTGAATCAGTTGTGTTGAATCAGTTGTACTGAATCAGTTGTACTGAATCAGTTGTCTTGAGAATCAGTTGAGAATTGCTGCTGAAGACCATCTTACTGATACTGTTCTGTGTGTCACTAAAGAGAAAACTCACTTCTACACTTCAGTATATTCCATTATTATAAATTCAAATATACTTTATTAAAATCATCAATTTGTTTATACAAAAACACTTTTACACAATTACACTACATGGCCAAACGTATGTGGATGTCGTTTCTAATAACTACTAGAGTCTAATATCAGATTATGGCTATTTTTCCCTAGACCAAATAGAAGTTGCATCAAATCCATCAAAATCAGTCCTGCAGCTCCACCTTTTCAACTGGTCAAATACCCTGCTAGAGCTGCCCTGGCCAACTGTGTAAATGGTGCAGCAGTGACATTGTGGCATCGGACACTGCCGATTAACTTCAGCTCCCTATCACCAAGGAAATAAGGGTGAACAATAATGAATAAGAAGAGACACGATGCCCTACATCAGTGGTTTTCAAATATTTTACACCATGTATCATGTAAAAGTCATCCACAGGAACATATATGCAAGCAAACTCGGGACAATGTAAACAATATGGACAAAAATACAATGTGTAATAACATCATTGGACATCCGTATGTCAATGTGAAACAAGTGGTATTGAAATGTATACTGTGTTCATGACATTTGGAGAAAATTAAGTAACTGAAAATTATGCAGCTGGATTTATGGCGTTTTGGTGCGTCTTTGGTATTATGAGGGCACAAAAAATACTCAATAGACTCTGATGATTGACTGTTGATTGTTGTCAGGGTTTTGATCAGTCAGTGGAGCTCCTTTTTTTCACTGCCAAAATAGAAATAAGTTTGAGAACCTGTTGAGTGACCTTATTCCCCATATTCAATCTGCTGTAGTGGCTGAATGCAACCAAATCCCTCTCACAGCAAATGTTGAAATTTTAACTAAAAAGTAGAGCAAATTCCTCTAGAAAACATTTGAGTTTGAGTGTCCACATACTTTTGGCCATGTAATAAACATACAAACATACATACAGGGTTCTTAGTGCAATCTGTAACACAATGCCTCACAAAACGCGACGAATCAGTGACCAACTGAGCCGAGTTCACGATGACATCACAGGCATGTCTGTCCTTGAACCCGAACAGCACGGCGTGAGTGATGATGTCATAAACTCACTCTCTCACAGACCAGGATGAGGACGAAGAACCAAACAGAAGGGAAGATCTGAAGAGCAGAAGATTTGAAGAACTGAAGAGCTGAAGAGCAGAAGATCTAAAGAGCAGAAGATCTGAAGATCAGAAGAGTTGAAGATCTGAAGAGCAGAAGATCTACAGAGCAGATAATATGAAGAGCAGAAGAGTTGAAGAGCAGAAGATATGAAGAGCAGAAGATATGAAGAGCTGAAGATCAAAAGATCTGAAGATCAGAAGATCAGAAGATTTGAAGATCTGAAGAACAGAAGATCTGAAGAGCAGATCTAAAGAACAGAAGATCTGAAGAACAGAAGATCTGAAGAGCAGAAGTTCTGAAGAGCTGAAGATCAGAAGAGCTGAAGAGCAGAAGAGCTATAGAGCAGAAGATCTAAAGAGCAGAAGATCTGAAGAGCAGAATATCTGAAGATCAGAAGATCAAAATATCTGAAGATCAGAAGAGTTGAAGATCTGAAGAGCAGAAGTTCTGAAGAACAGAAGATCTGAAGAGCAGAAGATCTGGAGAGCAGAAGATCTGAAGAGCAGAAGATCTGAAGAGCTGAAGATCAGAAGAGATAAAGAGCTGAAGAGCTAATGATCAGAAGATCTGAAGAGCTGAAGATCAGAAGAGCTAAAGATCAGAAGAGCTAAAGATCAGAAGATCTGAAGAGCTAAAGATCTGAAGAGCTGAAGAGCAGAAGATCTGAAGAGCTGAAGATCTGAAGAGCTGAAGATCAGAAGAGATAAAGAGCTGAAGAGCTAAAGATCAGAAGATCTGAAGATCAGAAGAGCTGAAGATCAGAAGATCTGAAGAGCTAAAGATCTGAAGAGCTGAAGAGCAGAAGATCTGAAGAGCTGAAGATCAGAAGATCAGAAGAGATAAAGAGCTGAAGAGCTAAAGATCAGAAGATCTGAAGAGCTGAAGATCAGAAGAGCTAAAGATCAGAAGATCTGAAGAGCAGAAGATCAGAAGATCAGAAGAGATAAAGAGCTGAAGAGCTAAAGATCAGAAGATCTGAAGAGCTGAAGATCAGAAGAGCTAAAGATCAGAAGAGCTGAAGAGCAGAAGATCAGAAGATCAGAAGAGATAAAGAGCTGAAGAGCTAAAGATCAGAAGATCTGAAGAGCTGAAGATCAGAAGAGCTAAAGATCAGAAGATCTGAAGAGCTAAAGATCTGAAGAGCTGAAGAGCAGAAGATCAGAAGATCAGAAGAGCTGAAGATCAGAAGAGCTAAAGATCAGAAGAGCTGAAGAGCAGAAGATCAGAAGATCTGAAGAGCTGAAGATCTGAAGAGCTGAAGAGCAGAAGAGCAGAAGATCTGAAGAGCTGAATATCTGATGAGCAGAAGATCTGAGGTTTTCTTGTTGGAGCTGAACTGACTGATGGAAGCTGATGGAGATCAGAAGAGCTGGAGGTGGATGCTGAGATGATGTCCATTCCTCGTTGAGGTGGTTGTAAAGTTTTTAAAGCTCAGAGTTTGATGACTGAACCTCAGGGACTGCTGGGAGGTGAGGAGGAGTCCTCGGCATCGCTGGCGTCCGTGTGAGAGCGGGGACGGACTCTGGAGGAGGGCAGGAGCTGCAGTGTGTCCTCCTCAGCGTGTCCTATCTGCAGTGAAGGAGCAGTGTGAGGACGAGCAGGAGGAGGGGACATGTGGAGGACGGAGGGAGCAGAGACACGGCACCACTGCGATCTGCCCCCAGGACTGGACTGTCTGTGGGAGACGTGTCCGGCTCTGTAACACAGGACTCCATACAGCCACTCCCACTACCTGATCCACTGCTCTCATCACCTGAGAGAGAGAGAGAGAGAGAGAGCGAGAGAGAAAGAGACAGAGAGAGAGAAAGACAGAGAGAGAGAGAGAGAGAGAGAGAGAGAGAGAGACAGAGAGAGAAGTTGTGACACTGTGTAAAAAATACAAATATATGTAAAAAAAAAAAAGTACACAATTTCCTTTTATACAGGGTTGCAGACAGTACGCAGCTTAGAACCTCTTTATGTTACATGCGTGTGTGAGCATTCTTAGGGTTCTAGACGTACTCGAGTCCTGGAAGTAGATGTCGTTGCCGTTGTAGGCATTCTTCAGCTTGTTGGTCATCACTTTGAGAGCCATCACCTGCTGTCTGATGAGGGAATCTGGTCTTGTGATGTCCACCACGACTTCAGGGTTACTGACCTGCTGAGTGAGCCCGTCCTTCAGAACCTCAGGGACGTACCTGCAGAAGAGGACATCGTTTATCTGAGAAATATATATTCGTATATATTCATATATATTTTTTCAAGATATTTAATGTTTTGTCTGGTGAACTTTAGTTCATTTGTTAATATTAGGGCTGTCAACATTAATGCATTAACGGACACAATGAATTTGGAGTCAGTAACTCAGTAAATCTGTTATTGTTTATTTTATTTTTTGCGCAATTAATTACATGACCAAGTTTGACCCCAACTGCAATAATTTCTCGGTCTGGTCCCAAATGAACTTGTGGTGAGTGGTGAGAAAGTGACTTGGTCTCTATCCAACCCAGCTATCAAATATACATCTTTTTAATTGAGGTAAACTGCTGATAAGGCGCAGTTTAATCTGATATGCTGTATTAGCCAGATATACTGATATACTGCTATGAACAAACACTGTATTGGCTGCTCCATGCTGTTTACACACACAATAATAATAATGTGCAGCATACACTAGTTAGGTAAAACTTTATTTTAAGGAACACAAATTAGGCACTTATTAATGTCGTGTAATGTCGTGTTGTGTACAACCCTGATGTTGCAGTAGTGTATTCTTGAAATATATATATATATATATATATATATATATATATATATATATATATATATATATATATATATATATATATATATATATATATACTGTATTATTTTAATTCAGTGTTTTGTCATATCACCAAGAATATCGCAAATATCACAAAAATACCATGAAATATCGTGATATTATTTTAGGGACATATCGCCCACCCCTAATGAGGAGGACATATATGTCCACTACAAAGACAAAGTTTAGATTATATACTTATTAGGTCCCACTAATCTCAAATAGATTAGATTAGATAAATTCATTCCTAATAAACTGTAATCTGTATTTTAACAGTTTAAGAACAACAACACTCCAGTTAATTCAGGCAATAAAATGTTTGGACTGCAGGAATTGTGATTGTGAACGTACCTGCCCATTTCCTGTCCATTCCAGCAGTCTTCTGTCTCCTCCGTCTCTGTGGACACGTGCTCCCCCTCACAGATCCCCTCTGGTAGTGAAGACCAGAAGTTTTTGGACTGCCTGAGTTTATCTTTAATATCGATCACCTGCAGAGCAGAATACACGAATACACTGTCAGAACAGAGCGTGTGTGTGTGTGTGTGTGTGTTTATAGGTTTATGTGCATGTGTATATTCACAGACTATATATTAACAGCCTTGTTAGTTCAACATAAACTTAAAGAATAAATGGATGAAAACAAGTACCTTCATTTTTTTCGATTTTTAGTTTACTACATGAATTGAACACACTAATTGTCCCTTACACTGTGCCAAACATTTTCGAGCAAAGTACCAATAAATATACTTTAAACTGACCTGAAATAAACTCTTTTAACTTCTTTTTACATTGACTTCCATTGAAAGATTATACGTTTTTTTATCCTTCCTGTAAAGTTGCTATTTTGAAGATACTTGTTTTTAATTGGATAGTTACTAAACCTATTCACCTCTTCACCTCTGCAGGAACACACCTAATATTGAACAATATTACCTGAAAAATGTTTTTAGAGGCATTATTAGCATGTAATCAGAGAGGAGGGATACTGTATGTAACAGTGTGTTGGAGACACTAGATGGCAGCATGTTCAGAGAGATGGATGTTTCCACCTTTTCCACTTTAAGCAGCTAAAAAAAACTTTTAACATTTACAGTAACAGGACCGTCCAGCCATTTGCTCTTTGCTACTGCTGAATAACTCCAAAACTGGATATTATTTATTGCATCAAATCAATAAATCTAACTGTGGTTAAGATATAGTGTCCAGGTAACAGGTAAATTATATATATATATATATACTGTGCAGAACTGACTAAAATTGGCCATGTGAACAGACATTTTAGAAATCTCACAGATATTAATTTTCTGGACATGTCCAATAAAAAGACGACGTCTGGTCATCCTACCACTTAACACTTTTCAGCCTGCAGCAAGATGAGCTCCAGACTAACCGAACATCAAACAAATACTCTGGGGATGAGCGCTGAGCGCTGTCACTCATACCTGAAAGATGGCTCTCTGCCTCCCTCTATTGGTGGCCATTAGTCTGATTTGGTCTGAAATATCTAAGCAGTCCATCTAATGAATGAGTTCAGATGTTTTAAGCATCTAAAAAGTAGAACATGATGCTTACATGACCCTAAGATCAGCAGTGTGATTAACAGTGTCATTGGCTGTTTAATCAGCAGTTTAATCATTAGTCTGATCAGCTCTGTTGTAAGTTGTGTGATCGGCAGTGTGATCGGTTTTGTTACAGGCAATGTAACCAGCTGTGTGATCAACTGTTATCTACAGTGTAACCATGGGTGTGATAAACTGTGTAATCGGCTGTGTGATAAACTGTGTGTTCGGCTGTGTGATTGGCTGTGTAATCGGCTGTGTGATCAGATGTGTGATCGGCTGTGTGTTAAGCCATGTGATCGGCTGTTTGATCAGATGTGGGATAAGCTGTGTGATCGGCTGTGTGATCAGCTGTGTGATCGGCTGTGTGTTAAGCCATGTGATCGGCTGTTTGATCAGATGTGGGATAAGCTGTGTGTTGGCTGTGAGATCGGCATTATGATTGGATTTGTGAACAGCAGTGTGATCCTCTGTGTGTTTAGCAGTGTAATCGGCAGTGAGATCAGCTTTGTGATCAGCTGTTTTACAGTACCATCATATATGTTTAGTTGTGTAATCGGGGAGGTAATCTGCATTGTGATCAGCAATGTAATCGGCAGTGGTAGTGTTACCATTGGTCTGATCAGCAGTGTGATCGGCTGTGTGTTTAGATGTGTGTATAAAAAAATTATCTCTACATTTTGAGCCCACTGCAGAACGTTTGTGGTGCCCTGACCCAGATCCAAAATCTGCTCTCCATGATGCACCTCTTCACTAACGATTAGTGAATGCAGTGAGGAAGGCGGGGTTTAGGGTGGAGGGGATTCATCTCCAACAGGTGCAGCAAATCCCTGCATCTACAGCACCTCCCTAAAGACCACAGTTAAGCTCTCACATTAATTCTGCTGGCAGCGAGCTCTGAACACTGACATTTATGTCAGACATGATTGAACATCCGTATAAAGCCTGCGCTTCCCAACAACCCCAGCTCTGAGACAGAATTCCAGCTCAACTTCGGAAGAAAAACTTTCCCAAAATGCTGCTGTGTCGCTCTGAACCTGTTTAAACAGTGATTGTTTTTGTGCTGAGTGAGATTTAGGAACGCTGAAAAAACAGGAATTCTGAAAACCAATAAACCATGGATGCATTCCACATTCCAGAATAAATCTATACATCGAATATATATTAGCCCTAAAACACCAATCCCAAAGAAAAATCCATCCAAACACATATTAATTGTTCCAAGTACATATTAATTCCAAACACATTTCCATCTCAAACACATATCAATCCCAAAGACAAATCCATTCCAAATACATATCAATTCCAAAGACAAATCCATTCCAAATCTGTATCAATCCCAAAGACAAATCCATCTTAAACACATATCAATCCCAAAGACAAATCCATTTCAAATACATATCAATCCCAAAGACAAATCCATTCCAAATACATATCAATCCCAAAGACAAATGCCTTTTAAATACATATCAATGACAAAGACAAATTCATTCCAAATCCGTATCAATCCCAAAGACAAATCCATTCCAAATCTGTATCAATCCCAAAGACAAATCCATTCCAAATCCGTATCAATCCCAAAGACAAATCCATTCCAAATCTGTATCAATCCCAAAGACAAATCCATTCCAAATCCGTATCAATCCCAAAGACAAATCCATTCCAAATCTGTATCAATCCCAAAGACAAATCCATCTTAAACACATATCAATCCCAAAGACAAATCCATTCCAAATACATATCAATCCCAAAGACAAATGCCTTTTAAATACATATCAATGACAAAGACAAATCCATTCCAAATCTGTATCAATCCCAAAGACAAATCCATTCCAAATCCGTATCAATCCCAAAGACAAATCCATTCCAAATCCGTATCAATCCCAAAGACAAATCCATTCCAAATCCGTATCAATCCCAAAGACAAATCCATTCCAAATCTGTATCAATCCCAAAGACAAATCCATTCCAAATCCATATCAATCCCAAAGACAAATCCATTCCAAAGACATATCTTCCACATTCATTCCAAACACACATCAATCCCAAAGACACAATTTCTACATCTATCCCAAACACACCTTCTTCCCAATTGCACATTTTTCACATCCATTGCAAACTAACATTCATCCCAAAGACAAATCCGTCCTGAACACTTATCCATCCCAAATACGGACTGATACAGATTTATCCATCCCAAACCTCCACCCCCCCCACACACACACACCATTCCCGATCCCCCCCGTCACCCCTCAGCTCTCAGACTCCGGAGGGACGGTGTGTGTGTTCACACATCCTCATTTCTATGAGCCAGTTAAACACAGAACTCCATTAAAAATGTAAACGCCATGAAGATAAAGTGTGAGTGAAGTCCTCATACATTTATTTACCATTCCCTCTTAAATTCCTCCACTGAGTTTAAAATAGATCAAAAAAAGAAAGGATGACAGCAGGAGATGCATAATTACCTCTTAATGGCTTCGGTCTCGGAGGGGTGATCTGCTCGAGTTCCCTCACAGACAAATTCCCTCCATTCCGGTTTAATCTCGCTGGTGAGGATGATAGAAAACGACAGCCGGCTTCAAATCGACGAATTAACCCACTTACTAATGACAGGAAGGTAAAAGTCCTTGATTTATGACTTTTAGAGTTTTAGAATTAAGTTTTGAGTTTTCAGCTCAGAGTCGGTGGGTTTCAGTACTTGCTCTGTCTTAATTGACAAATTGGAATTTGGTAAATGTTGGGGATGCACTGAATATTTGCCAACTGAAAATATTTATCTGAATAAATGTTCAGTGTTTAATATTTTCTTTTTGAAAGTATGGTTTTGTAATAGTTTTCCTCTTAAAATGAGTGCTGAAATATGTTTAGCCTGTTATTTATTTATTTAGTGGAGGAAAAATGACAAAATTAATGAAATCCACACAAAAAAAATAAATTCTGTATTTGATATTTGGCTGTCTAACATTTCTACATCAATTTATTTTGTTCAGCTAAAAACGAAAAATGTTTTTAGTACATATAACTTCTTAAATGTTTGCTCAAAGATCATCTGGTTTAGAAAAAAAAACTACTTAGGAGCCTTTTTAAAAAGTTTTTAAAGTTTATTGTATCTGCACCTTATAACATCTGTATATAAGAACATTAAACAATTTAGTGTTGTACCAAAATATACCAAATCTGTGTTATAGTGCATTACAACACTACACTGTATACTGTTCTTATGAACATATATTCTTATAAGGCATTATAAGCCCTTTCTTTATAAACCCTTACACTTGTAGTTTATAATGTGTTATGAATGTCACTGTAAATACTTATGAGTTATTATACAGCCTTATTACAGGCTTATTACAGTCATTATATAAGGTATTATGCATGTCATACAGTATAATGCATTACGAATGCATTTATAATGCATTATGAATACAGGGTTCATAGGAAGTGTTGCCAAAAATACTTTTAACTATTTTTCCTGGATCTTCAAACTTTTAAACTGGCCAATTTGACCCAGAATATAACAGGAGGGTTAAAGTATCAGAATAAGCCCGGATACGTTAAATTTATTTGAAAAAAAGAGGAAACCGGTTGCCTTAAAAAAGTTAAGTAATGGGTAATAAAAACTTAAGTTAGCTTAACTTAAAACATCAAGTTATTACAACTAAAGAGGAAGTTGATTTAACTTTTTTAATTTTTTGTTTTACTGTAAGACTGGATAAGTTGAGTTTACTTAACTTTTTTAAGGAAGCCAGTTTGCTCAATTTTTTTAAGTAATTGGAAATAAAAACTTGAGTTAGGATAAATTAAAACATCAAGTTATTTATTACAACTAAAGGGGAAGTTGATTTATTTGTAAGGGAGCCGAGGGGGGGGAATCACTACACACTGATGGTGAGTGTTAGTCTGTCAGAAACTGTTGGACACGCCCAGTATGCAAATAGATTGTGACAGAAGCCAATGGAAAAGAAGCTGCCAATAGTACAGTATATGTGCCCACAAATTCAGTTCAACGAACTCAAAATAATAGTTGAGTATTGTTTAGAAATATCAAATTTGATGTAAAACAGACTTAAATCATTTGATTTTAAACAGCGTATGGGTTTACAGTGTAGATGAAGGACCGAGTGAGCAGGATCAGAGTCTGCAGAGCTGCAGGACTGCAGGACGAAAGTATGGCAGGATGAAGAATGTTCATTTGCTGTTCCCAGATGTTTTCAGCTAGCGGTCGCTGACCACTGTTTGGTTCTGGAGATATTTTGTGTTGCTGAGGTCACATCTATTAAATCGTGGTATGGAACCCACCCTGTGGGTCAGAGTGAGCTGTGGTCGTGATGTTTGGCTGAGGAGATCAGTGTTTATTCCAGCACTGCAAACACTTGAGACTGAGTCTATTTCTGACTCTATTTTATGGATCCCTCAGAAAATGTCTTATTCATGACAGAACTCTATTTATGACAGATCCTCATATTTGGTTTTTAAGTGATCAGTGTGAGATTGGAGCCTCAAGCATCACAGAACATCTGATTTATGGATCTGGATCAGGATCTGGATGGTACACTGAATCTTCTGATCTGATCTGATCTTTTTTCCTATCTAAATAATATTATCAAGGAAGCTCTTGCAGGTTTTCACCACTTTTATCCCAGAAAATTGAGGAGAACTCATCTAGTGTGTTTTAACTAGCTGGACTGATTATTGAAATGCTCTTATTACAGTATTATAAAGCTTTTTTCACTGATCTGGTGATAAAAGCTCAAACGGTTTGGGATTTTAGCACTAGTGCTAGTAGCATCAGATAAGTAGAAAAGGTCTATAAGAGCATTACAATACATTTATAAATCCAGTTCTCCTCTAAAATAACCAATTAAATACTAATTTAAAAAAAAAAAAAAAAGGTGCAAACAGGTGATGTTGCAGCAAAGTTATCAGAATGTTTAAAAACTGTTTTAATAATATCCAAAAAATTGATAGATTGAATATTCTAAGAATATTAATTTTTACGTTCTATCAACCAAAAATGGTCACAGATCTGCCAATAGTATAGGATTTCTAGAGCAGATACAATTGCCTACATGCACTATGTACTATATTATGGGCACCAGTTGTTGGCTTTCCTGATCGTGCTAACACTCTGGCAGCTGAATGCAATCAGATCCTCACAGCAATGATCTAAATAATCAAGTAGAAAGCTCCTCATAGACTCAAAGAGTTCAAAAATCAATATTTAGTGGAATAACCCTGGTTTTTAATCACAGCTTTATGCAGATTTTACGCATCTTGGCATCATGTTCTCCTCCACCAGTCTTACACACTGCTTTTGGATAACTTTATGCTGCTTTACTCCTGGTGCAAAAAATTCAACAAGCAGTTCAGTTTGGTGGTTTGATGGTTTGTGATCATCCATCTTCCTCTTGATTATATTCCAGTGGTTTTCAATTTGGTAAAATCAAAGAAACTCATCATTTTTAAGTGCTCTCTTATTTTTTTTACGGAGTAAATATACTAATTTTTTGTAACAGAAACTTTTTACTTTTGATTCTTAAACTTTTGATTGTGATTTTTTTTTTTTTGCACAAAATGTACTCCCTAGAGTAAACTCTTTTTAATTGAATTAATTAACTTGATCCCTGAAGGAACTATAATTTAGCAGTCGTAATACTTTTATTTGTCTATTTATTTGTAATGTATTATCATAATAATTATTGTTGTTATTACTAATATTTTCTATTATTATCATTAAAAAAAGGCCCTGGACCTGAGGGGCTGTGTGTCAGATACTCCCGACCGCAGTGTCAGTGAACAAACACCACTCACATAATCCTCACATAATCCAGTCCCTCCAAAATGAACAAACGAGGCTGTGCATAATCTTAAATAATCCTTATAAAACAGTGAGAATCTGAGCAGCGCTTTGGGAACAGGCAGCTGGACGGCTGGATATCGGGAGCTGTCAGCTTTGAGTTGTGTAGAATAATAATTTGGGTTCAGACTGGCCCTCAACTAGAACAGCAGAAATATGCTGAACATAAACACAAACACAAACCTATTCATGCCTGTCATGTTGATTTTGGTGCGGTTCTGCTGACAGTGATAATTACGCTGCTGGAATTTACAGAAACAACACGGAGCGGCCGCCCGGCTCCGGCCTAAACAAATAAATAAAGGTCCTTAAAAAGAACAAACTGACGTTAAACCGTGCCAGAAAATAAAAATAGAGGCTTCTGGAAAACCGCACGCTATTTATTACAACGCTCTTCCCTTTTCCTTCCAAATAACAGAAAAACGCCTCGTCCTCGTCCTCGCCGTTCCAGACCGGCGGCGGCGGCGGCGCTAACTCCAATTAAAAACAACAAACAACAAACAGCAAACAAGCATCTTCTAAAAGCTCTGGAAGCTCTGAGAGCAGAATGTGAGGATTATCAGCATCTCGGAGCCGCGGGGTTCGGTTTCATGCTCCCTGTGAGGCGCCACATTAGAGGCAGAGAGAGAGACTATAAGATGCAATCAGTCGCAGCGGCGATTCATTCCCACTCCTGCGCTGAGGAGTCGGGCTGGGCTATAATGGATCCCCGCGTCTCACGTTGCAGAAAATCAGGATCGCTTTATATTATAAAGCCCAAACCGTCCCCAGGATAAAATCAACACGGCTAATGCTGAGATCTGGTTTCAGCCTCGGCTCCACAGATTCACTAACGTCTGCTCCCTCTCCTCCCTCTGCTGCTCCCAACTCCACCTTACTGACCACACCCACCCGGATTAACATCAGGACTACAGGCGGGATTAGGCCTGAGATCACAGTTAAGATTACTGTGATCTGAAATCAGATCACAGTAATCTTAGTCTGGATTAAGACTAGGATTACAGTCAGAAATAGGTTTCAAATTAGTCTGGATTCAGATTTCACAGTTGAGTTTACTGTGATCGGAAATCACATCACAAATTATAGTTTGGATTATGTTAAGGATTACAGTCAGGATTATGGTCAGGAATGAGGCCAAGATTACAGTCAGGATTAGGTTTCAAATTAGTCAGGATTAAGGTCAGGATTTCAGTCAAGATAAGGTTCAGAATTACAGCCAGAATTAGATTCAGGATTACAGTCAGGATTAAGATCAAGATTACAGTCAGGATTAGGTTCAGGATTATGTTCAGAATTACAGCCAAGATTAGATTCAGGTTTACAGACATAATTATATTCAGGATTACAGTTCAGGATTATGTTCAGGATTATGTTCAGGATTACAGCCAAGACTATGTTTAGGATTACAGTCAGGATTAGAGATGAAATTACTGTCTAAAATAAGGTCAGGATTAAAGTCGTATGTATGATCAGTATTACAGTCATGACAAGAGCCAGGAGTAATGTCAGGATTACAGTTGGGACTATGTTCAGGATTATAGTCAGGATTACAGCCAAAAAAAAATGTTCAGTAGTCAGGATTAAAATCTGGACTAACAGACAGAATTAGAGTAATAATTACAAATAAAAATCTGGATTAAGTTCAGAAACCAGTTGGTGGTCAGGTTGTGGTTCAGTATATAGAGACGGAGATTAAGTGGTTAAATTGCTTTCTCTTTCTTTGTATGTGTGTGTGTGTGTGAGAGTGTGTGTGTGTGAGAGTGTGTGTTTAAAAGAGCGTTTTCTCCGCTGCTTCACTCAGACGTGTTAGTTTACGTCGTGTTCGTCCGTCAGGAGCCGGTACCCGAACACGATTCTCGCTGTTCATATCAAAGCTGCTTTCAGACGCTAATCTGAGCACCTTTAATCTCCTCCACCGTGTCAGAGTGAGGCAGAGCAGACGGGCCAACATCACACACACACACACACACACACACACACTGCTGTGATCACCAACATTTACCACATTCACTTTTCACACACACACACAGGCAGTTGAAGGTGCTCAGAGATACAAACTAAACAAGATGTGAAGATAATGAGCCAAAAGGAAGACAAGCATGTCAGCCTGTATCATCATCACCATCATCATCATCATCATCATCATCATCATCATCATCTTATTCTCCACTGGTTTATGAAGGCTAGCAGCAGAGCGTCTGAGTCTATAGATCATTTTCAGCTTCAGTTTTATTTAAATTAAAAATGTTATACAGCTACAACCGCGTCTGTGACAGCCGCTCTGATTCCTCAAAAGCTGGAGGTGCTGTAATTTATTCTGTCTAATCTATTATTAATCCTGCAGCTGTAAATCCATCTCAAACCTCACTCCATCACAACCAGCCGAGCGAGAGAGAGGAGCTGCTCCACTTCAGAGCGGCACCACAAAACACAGGCAAACCCACAAATCCAAACAGTCAATTTAATATGATTATAATCACATTTCTGTATTCATCTGATTATTCATGTAGTCACATAAACAATACAAAACTCTAAAAAAGAAAAATAACTTTCTTAGATTGGAGAAAAGTCTATAAATCTAAACACGTAAATCAAAAAACAGAGCTGGATTCAGCATTAATCATACTTATCAGTGCATTTAAACTCTAAAACCAGAGAATTATGAGGTTTATTAGTGTGTGCATGAGTGAAAACAGACCCTGGCACTGGAGCACTGGAAATAATCAGCATTTAAGCATTTAATACAGAAACCTAATATAGTAATAAAACACATTCAGAGCGACGCTGAAACTGAGGTATTACTTATTACTTATTTTTTGCACTATAAGATGCAAATAAAATACTCAAATTTTCCATAAAATCACCAGTTATGTATGAATTCTTCCAGTCAGGTATTAAGAAGCAGTAAAGCCACTCTGCTGAAGTACAGAGTTATACGGGAAAGTTTCTCCATCACCAAGGTTAAAGCATTATTAGCATTAGCCACTAACTGCAGTGCTAGCTCTTTTCCCGCCTCCTATCAGCCTCCTAACCCGGGCTAGCACTGCTGGAGCAGCATTAGCATTACCCCGCTAACCGCAGCACAAGCTCTTGCCACGCTCAGAGGTGAGTATCTGAGAAATGTGTGTAGCTTAACATCCAGCACTCGATTGACTTTTTGAGTTTTTTATTACAGTTTTGTTTACTTAGCTTAGCTTAGCTTATCTTAACTTAGTTAGCTTTATGTGATGCAACAGAAGATCCTGCTTTGGTTCCCTAAAGAATCACATTAGACATATGTTTAAAGCACCAACCAATTTACATTAAGTAATGCTAGCATGCAGGAGACTGGGGTTCAATTCCAGGTCAGGGTGATTGAATGCCATGCTACACCAATTAAAGTCCTTGGATTCCTTGGACACTACTGTATTTTTCGCACTATAAAGTGCACTTTTACTTTTCCCAAAAATCGTCAGTGTGCCTTATATATGAATTTTACCAGTCTGGTATTAAGGAGCAGTAAAGCCACTCCACTGAAGCAGGCCTGTAGCCTGATGCTAACCCTGGCTAGCACTGCTGGAGCAGCATAAGCATTAGCCGCTAACCACCCAGTGGCAAGACCTGCTGAATTAGAAGGAAAACTAGGCAACATCCCTGTTCCTAAACTAGTTTCTTATAATCCAGTGTGTCTTATGTGTAAAAATAGACCTGAAACTAGACGTCCATTGATAGTGCGCCTTATAATCTGGTGCGTTTATAGGCCAAATGCCATAAATGCAAATGTAGAACCTTTTAAAACTAAGATTAAAATTAAAATTGTCCACAAAACATCAATCATGTTTGTTGAAATAGTGAGTGAGATGTTTTATTGATGATAAAATGGAAAGGAACAGAAGAACAGAACAGAAAAAACACTACAGACAGGTGTAGAAGAGTTAGTTAGAGGGTCTTACGCTGTGTTGCATGGTCTTCCAGACAATCCTCTGGTGAGCAGCGTTCAAAACAAGAGTTGAAAGCAGTTAGAGAACAGGAGGAACAGCGGCGGAGGAATCAATGCACTGAAATGACGCTTCTCAGCCTGTCTGGAGGAGTGAGTTTAACCCTTAGAAACCTACAGACGGATTTTACCTCCAAAATCTCACCTTGTGTTCTCAGCTTAGTTACTCAGAAATCCCTTCACACATTAACATAATCCATATATGGTTAGAAAGGGCGGAGCTTACTCTTTCTAAAAATAGTGATCACATCCCAGTGCGGTAAAGCTAAATCTACAAGAAACCCATTGAGAAAAACACCTAAAAAAGTGAAAAATCTCCTTCCCCAACCAATATTATTTACCTTTAGTGCTTCAAACCCAATATTTATATGATGTTTCAAAAACCAAATAATATCAGTAAATAAAGACTCAAAAGTGTCCACAGAAAAAAAAGTGTGAAACTACCTGCTTTCCTCAAACTAAAGCTAGGTATGGTGTGCGCACTACTTTATATAGTTTTTATTATTTTACTTGCACATTTTTACTAGTTTTAAGTAGTTATTTTGCACTAAACTAATTTTTTATTTAATCGACTAAAAATTTTACATTTTTGTATATAGTTTCCTTTGTGTGTCCTGATCCTCAAAATACTGAAAGGCATAGGCAGCTCTGAGTGTCAGGTTTTTAGTAATTTAATCTATATGTATCTTAAAGGTGTGATTTTTGATTATCAAGAAAAATAAATAACTCTGCCTGATGCTGTTTCTCCATGTATTTTATCAAAGTAATAATTAATAATCCATGTTATGAACTCAAATCATCAATATTATTATGCTTTCTTTTAACTCATAAACACTCTAGTCTAACCATTTTTTTAAAGATTAGATCTTAGGTGTGAATATATTTAAAGTCTATACATTCAAAAATAAGTTTAAAAAGGCGCTTGGTAAAATTTTGAGCAAAACATGATCAGTTCCAGGAAAATATAACAATTCTGCTTCCTTTTACATTTTAAATGATTCTATTTTTGAGCAGCCGTATGTCTTCTGGAGTAAAAGAGATCAGGGCATGTGTCTGTCTGATATAATTACTGTGTTATAAGACCTGAAAAAGAGAGAACTGACAAAAACTAAGAATAAAAAACACACCAAAACAGCCTAGAGTTCAAAGGGTTAATGTTCTGTAAGTGAAAGCTGTGAGTTAAGGCTGTGGTGGTCAGTTCCCTGTGTTCTGTCCCTCAGCTTCACATCTGGAAGCTACACCGGTTCACCTTGGCATCAAGGTCATCTCTGATCGATCGGCTTTGAGCTCCTAAATTTGACAGTCAGAGAGAAACAGCAGATGCAACCGGAGACAAACAAGCTGATGCCTAAACCCCCCTGAGAATCACCTTTATATTCAGCAAACACCCGTCACAGCAAACACCAATGACAGTGGAGTCGAGGCAGAGCCAGAACGTTTCTCCTGGGCCGTCGTGTGACGGAGAGAACTCATCCTGAACGCTAATCGATGGAGAAGGCCAAAGGGACAACGAGGGACAACAAGGCTTTAATGCCTGCCGAGGTCAACCAGTGAATCAAGAAACAGAGCTGGATTCAGCGTTAATCATACTTATCAGATCATTCTAACTATTAACCAGAGTATTATCAGATTTCCTAGTATGTGCATAAGCGAAAACAGACCCTGGCACTGGAAATAATCATATACAGTACAGGCAATGCAATTATTTTCATGACTATTTACATTGTAGATTCTCACTGAAGCATCAAAACTATGAATGAACACATGTGGAGTTTTATGTACTTAACAAAAAATGAGCTGAACCTCCACAGTCACCGGACCTGAACCCAATCCAGATGGTTTGGGGTGAGCTGGAGCACAGAGTGAAGAAGACAAAGGAGCAACAAGTGCTAATAAACACCTCTGGGAACTCCTTCCTTCCTTCAAGACTGTTGGAAAACTTTTCATTTCAGGTGACCACCTCTTCCTCACAAGCTCATTGAGAGAATGATGCCAAGAGTGTGCAAAGCAGTAATCAGAGCAAAGGGTGGCTATTTTGAATAAACTAGAATATAAAACATGTTTTTAGTCATTTTATCTTTTTTTGTTAAGTACATAAAACTCCACATGTGTTCATTCATAGTTTTTATGCTTCAGTGAGAATCTACAATGTTAATAGTCATGAAAATAAAGAAATTGAACTTTTACCGTATTTGTTGCACTATAAGGTGCACTTAAAATCCTTTAATTTTCCCAAAAATCAGCAGTTATGAATTTTACCAGTCAGGTCGTAAAGCGTTATACAGGAGTTTAGTATACAGGTCAACCAGTGCAGTGTGTCCGCGCCAGCAGTGTGAAGGCGAGAGATGCGTGTGTGTGTGTTTAAATGTGTGTTTAAGTGTGTGTGTGGGTGCTGAGGGACATCAGGGGTTACCCCTCCTTACCAGGCGGTCCAAGCTGGTGCCTGCGGCACTGGTGGGCAGCTCCTCGGGGTTGTAGGGCCTGAAGCGGCCGCTGAAAACGTCCGAGACGCCGCGGGCGGACCTGCTCGTTCCCGAGGACTTGGGCTGACCGCAGCCTTGAAAAACCTGCAATTAGACAGAGAGGACACGTCCTCCACATCCAGTCCAGATATCAGGTTTCCCCAGAGCAACCGAGGAAGAAAAACATGGTTTGCATTCCAGAGCGCGAAGAACTTGCCACTCGCTCTGCCCACCGAGTTCCCAAATACGCCCGGGGACTGCAGCCCTCCCGTCAGCGTGAGCCGGGTCTGTAATACCTCACGCCGAGAGCCGTCGTGTAATTTTCAGGGCTTTGAGGGAGGGAGGCGGCGAGAGCTGCTACATGAAGGCCAAACTGTTAAACTCGCACTATTAAAAGAAAAAGAAGTGGAGCGACAGATTCCAGCTAAAGCCGACCGAACTCTAACCCTCCTGCAGCGTCAGGCTGTTAAATCCTCTCTCTCCTGTTTCCTCTAGAAAAGATCTACAATTAGTGGCTGAAACCAATTTCAGAGATAGACGAGGAACAGATCTATCTATCGCGCCGTGGCAGCCGGTGTCCAAAGATAACAGTGTCTGGACCTTTCTAGCTGGCAAAACTAGCTGGTGGTGATTTGAGAAAACAGGCTATGCAGCTTGCCCTCAGCTGCCAGAGCCCTGAGAGAGCACACACAGTTGGTCTTGCTCTCTCTGGGTGGGTACAGTACAGTAGATGGCGCTCTTCTTTCCCCTCATCACTCCTAGGGTGATGTGGATCAGCACAAGGCTGCATCTGTGAGCTGATGTATCAGAACCGAGTCACTGCCCTTTCCTCTGAGTGTGCTGCCTTATGATTTAAATATCTTTTTCAAAATGGAGTTATCTCGTTTTTACATACAGACATTTTATCTTTTTAATCTAAAATATCTGAAAACACTACTCATTTTCTAAACATTTGTATCATAGAAAGAAGTGTAAAAAGTATTGTAAAAGGTTCCAGCACTGTTCCAGCACTTTCTACACAAACACCCAGTAGAATAAAGTGTATATTTAGCCAGAAATAAACTGTACCATTTCTAAAAGCGTCTGCAGCGTCATCGCTCTCCAGTGAGGATCTGTGATTAATTGTGTTAAAAATAATAATCTCTCATTCAGATATTCTTTTGTGACTTATTTAGTGCAATATTTCTAAATTTTTGATAAAAAAAAACCTGCGTTTGTAAGTATAATAATCCAGCGTTGGTTAGTGTGTGAGTTTCTCCACGGCTGTTTAATCAGTTTTGAATTATCGGTTCACTCAATGAGTCGACTCATCCCAAACTGTCTGAACACCAAACAGATTATATATATATATATATGTATATAGTTATTTTTTACAAGTAAACCTAGTTTTGAATTAGAATTTCTTTGTCATCTGTAGTATGAATGTAATTTTTAGTAGAGGGGGAAAAAAAATCGATTATAATTGAAAAACGAAATAATTATGAAAAAAACAAAGATTTTTTTTTGGGCCATAATCGCCCGGCACCTCCTCCAGGAAAGAAGAACTACAACTAGTGTCCGAAACGAATCATAGAGAAAGACGAGGCACAGACTAACTATCTATCGCATGCACTCAAAAACTACACATTTGTGACCCTGCTTGGCCGTGGCAGTCGGTATACAAATATACAAATATCTGTAACCTGAGATAACAGTGTTTGGACCTTTGGGCCTGTAGACAGAGGAACCCGCGGATGATAAAAGTCAGAGCTTCCTCAGAGAGGACAGGAAACAGTAAGAGGATTATTGGAGCGGAGGCAGGCGGCTGGGTCTCGGGCGGATGTAGAAGAGAGAGTGTGTTTAACGTACTTGGTAGGACAGCTGAACACTCTTGTCCTGCATATTCATGATGGCCTCGGAGATCTTCACATCGATCGGCTCCATTACAGACTCTATGTTAAAGGGTCCCTCCAGCCGCTCTGTCACCAGCAACATGGCATCTGTCACAACAGAGAGAGAGAGAGAGAGAAAATAGAAAGAGAGAGAGAGAGAGAGCAAGACAATAAGATTTAAAAAATCGTGTTTTTATAGTGAGTCTCACAATAATCATTCATTCAACACAACGATGACGCACAACACACACAGATACACATACAGCCTGTAACTCTATACCATCTCATATACGATTATATAGTAATAATGGTATAATTACAATGAGCTGCGTCTGTAAAACCAATACTGAGTCATACTGAGAGTCACTTTATATCATTTTCAAATCCATATTACAATACCACTCTAAATCCAGACACACCTCTTCTCTTTCTATATGTTCAATTTCTTTTTTTTTATGATTTTTTACATTGTAAATTTAATATTGAAAGCTCTATAGGAACACATGCATAATTCATGTTAAGAAAACCAGAATATTTTATATGTTTTATATGTTTTATACTATACTTTCTTCTTCTTTGATGACAGATCTGCACATATTCTGCACTTTAGTACTATATTAGTCTTTTTGTTACATTACATTTTTTTTGTATGTTATATTATTTATAGTTTTGTATTATTAAATCCAGAAATCAGTCTCTCAGATAAATAGAATATTATATAAGACCATACTTGATCAATATACAGCTCTGGAAAAAATAAGAGAGCAATTAAAAAACCTCTGGAATATAATCAAGAGGAAGATGGATGATCACAAGCCATCAAACCACCAAACTGAACTGCTTGAATTTTTACACCTGGAGTGAAGCAGCATAAAGTTATCCAAAAGCAGTGTGTAAGACTGGTGGAGGTCATGCTGCCACATGATGCCATGATGCATATACATCTATCCAATTACTTTGCATGGTATGTTAGAGTAAGGTAGGAGTTTCTAATAAAGTAGCCAGTAGGTGATATGATATGAGCTTTTTTATGTTTTGCTTTTTTATCCCAGGACTTTGGGTAAGCCCTTAAACTGACCCGGGCTCTGTTTTCTGACTGCTGGTTGGACTAGGCTCGTTCTGAATGAAGGATTTTCAGCACAATACTGACATTTTCTTTCCCTACAAGAAATGTAAATGCCCATTTCTTATAAAACCCCAGAGGACAAACAGTCCTCCACGTGCGGAAGTGCCAAATCCAGTCTGGAAAATTCCTCAAACACATTCGGGAACATGAACAACTTGCATTCTGACCCTGCAGTGACCCGTCACCCGGACACAGCACAATAACTCCCTTCACAATGATCTGTCTCATTTACATATTTGCAATATTCAGCATGTGAAGTCGAATATAAATCTAGATTCTGTTCAGGGACACGTGTTCAGCTTATTTTTTGGATTCTCGTGGTCTGATTTCTGCTGTTTCTCCTCCATTGATAATAATCCTGACACATCAGTGACACACCAAAATAAAATAAATTTCATACCAGTTCTTCCAGTGCTCAGATGATGAAGAACCCTGAAGAATAAGCTTTATTCAAAACTGAACCTTAGGAAAGACACAGAACATTCAGTCCAAGAACCTCCTGATCACCTCAAACTGAATCCTGAAATAAAACTCTGTGTATTGATTAATATATTGTGCCTTCAAACAACTTTCAAACGCCTTTATACTAAATAAACATACAGAGAATATAAAGAGAGAATGGTGTCCAGTTCACACTTACCACATTTGCAATGTCCTGGATGTAAATTTAACATGATTAACACCAAAGTAATATTTATATATTTAGTTAGTTTGTTATTTCTTGCTTTATTATATATTTTCTTACTTTTATCTCTAAAGAAGGAAGAATTTAATTGTATGAGGAAATTTGTTTCTCACTGTGCACATGACAATAATCTCTTTAAATCTGGAATCTTGTAAAACAGTGTCAGAATCAGCTAATGCTAAAACCTGTATAAAACTATATCTGAACGAAATAAAAAAAAATTCTAATTTTTATCACATTTTCTCCCCAATTTACAAGGCCAATTTCCCAACCCACTCTCGGAGGAAAGCGCAGCGACTCGGTTCTGATACATCAGCTCACAGACGCAGCCTTGTGCTGATCCACATCACCCTAGGAGTGATGAGGGGAAGGAGCGCCATCTACTGTACTGTACCCACCCAGAGAGAGCAAGGCCAACTGTGCTCCGGCAGCTGGTGGCAAGCTGCATGACCAGGATTCAAACCAGTGATCTCCTGAACATAGTGGCAATGCCACAGAGCCCCAGTAATTACAATATTAACCCTGCTGATTATATTAACTTTGCTGATTATATAGTAAAAAAGTCAAACGTTTGGACACATTATCTACATAGTAATTGAATAGTGAAGTGATCTATCAGACTATAAAGGAATACAGTACATAGGGATTAGATATGTAGTAACTTAAAAGGATTAAACAAACCAAAAATACTCTTATCCGGGGAGCTGTTAACTTTAACTTGTGTTTTTTAAGGCTGGAAATTATCCTGTGATGAACTTCTTTTCCTGGGGCAGCCCTGATGAGAGCCAGTTTCATCACTGAGCACACTCTCTCCATGTTAAGATGTTCTTAATGCTAAGATGCTTTTGGGAAACTGGACCCAAATCAAAATTACATTTGCAGAGCCCCTACTAATGGCTAATAGCCATGGCAGGGCTTTTTACTGACATTTTTCACCAGGATAATTCTCACCCACACACAGCAAGGGTTGCCCAGAAACCTCTTTACCATATAAAACTCTTCCTTGGCCTGTTTGTTCACCAGTTTTATCACCAGTTGAGCATTTGTGCAGGAGATACAGGACCAGATGCAACATCTGTGGGCTGTGTTTCCACCGGAAACTGCATACACCTACCATTTGTGCAAATCATGTATATTAGAGCTAAAAACAAAAATACATGAATCATCTCTGGCTGGCTGGGTAAAGCTGACCTTTCCTTTCAGATGGAGAAAAACCCTCCGTCTTTAAGGTGTGGTCAACCACAGGAAACACCACAAAACACACGTCAGCAGCTAATGCCCAACTCAACTGTTGTTACAGAGACATCAGCTGTATTCTATGTTTTCTACCCCACACAGATCCTAACCAATCCCACCTCCGTTAACCTCTGTTAACTCCGCCCCCTCCACTGCAAGAAGCTCCAACAGTAAAACGGTCAGAAGCTCAACCAGGAGTGATTACTTTACCCAACCAGGAGGGACTTTACCCAATAAACAGGTCTTCTCTCAAGACCGGCTCCAGTTACTAATGGAGCTCTACTAATTCTCCTCCGCTCTCCTCGCTCACAGCTCTCCCAACCCAACATCTGTCCCTGCAACATCTGTCCCAGCTGCCCAGATGCCAGACAGTGAGGAACGTAGAGCCAGTTTTGTCCACAAGTATGTCAGAGGAAGCCTTCCTTTCCTGTCAGCAGCAGTTTTCTCAGGGAAAGGCTTCGTGTTCTGGGAACAAATTAATGCCAAAAAGCCCCCGGACGTCATCTGGATGGACGGCCTCTGGTTGGGCACAGACCGCACCAGCAGCGGCGGTGGCCCTGGCACGTCCACTCAGCTATTTCAGCAATGTCCAGGCCAGACGCAGCGGCACCAACCAAACACGGTCCTACAGGGAAACCGGCTTCAGAAAGCTCAGTCACTTCTAAAGCACCTGCACAGAACCACATCATCATCATCATCATCATCTCAGAACAAGACAAGAGACTAAGGGACCTATTTCTGCAATCGCACATCTAGATTTAGGGCGTGTCGGTGGGTGGGTGGGTGTGTTTTGGCGTAACGGGAAACAAACCAATCAGCGTTTCACTTGCCATTCCATTTAAGATTTCCATTTCAGGTGAGCTCTGACTTTGGCGCATTGGTATCTTAACAGGAACAGCAATGTTTTTTTTTTTTGTATTTTGTTCACTGATGTAAAAGCTGAGTGTTTATTGAGGGGGACCTGAGTGCGTGCCTCTAAGGTAGGTAAGGATGGGTGACTATTGACTGTTATTGGGGTTTAAATCGGTCAGTGGCGCACCTGTGTTTTCAGCAGCAAAGATAAAAAAAAAACACACCATTGGTGGAGATATATTCCTAAACTTAGACGCTATATTAACGGTGTGGGCACAAGGCGTGATAATAGATTGCAAATAGACGGGGTGTAAGGTAGCAAGGTGTACGATAGGGTCCTCAGAATCAGATGAGAGACTTAGAACCACATGACAGACTCAAACTGGACAAGAGACTAAGAACCAAAATATATATATTTAGAACCAGACAGCAGATTCAAAATCACATTACAGACTTAGACCTGGAAAAGAGAGCGAAACCCAAACGATATACTCAGTACAAAACAACAGATTTAGAACCAGAAGACAGAAGCAGTTGAGAGACTCAAAATCGAGAACCAAGAACCAGACAAAAGACCAGACTAAGAGACTAAAAGATCCAGGAGACAGACTAAGAAACAGGCAACAGACTTAGAACCAGTCCAGGGAATCAAATCCAGTCCAGAGACTCAAAACCAGTCCAGGGACTTAAAACCAGTCCAGAGACTCAAAACCAGTCCAGGGACTCAAAACCATTTCAGAGACTTAGAACCAGTCCAGAGACTCAGAACCAGTCCAGGGACTCAAAACCATTTCAGAGACTTAGAACCAGTCCAGAGACTCAGAACCAGTCCAGGGACTCAAAACCATTTCAGAGACTTAGAACCAGTCCAGAGACTCAGAACCAGTCCAGGGACTCAAAACCATTTCAGAGACTTAGAACCAGTCCAGAGACTCAGAACCAGTCCAGGGACTCAAAACCATTTCAGAGACTTAGAACCAGTCCAGAGACTCAGAACCAGTCCAGAGACTCAGAACCAGTCCAGGGACTCAAAACCATCTCAGAGACTTAGAACCAGTCCAGAGACTCAGAACCAGTCCAGGGACTCAAAACCATTTCAGAGACTTAGAACCAGTCCAGAGACTCAGAACCAGTCCAGAGACTCAGAACCAGTCCAGGGACTTAAAACCATCTCAGAGACTTAGAACCAGTCCAGGGACTCAAAACCAGTCCAGGGACTCAGAACCAGAAGAGAAGCTCAGAAACACATAACACACTGAGAACCAGATGACACTCTCAGAACCACAAAAACTGTTTAAAGAACCTACATATCCTACATATCCTACCACAAAAACAACACAAAATAAAGTTACCAGTCATAGTTACCTATGACTTATTAAATAATTATTTTAATAAAGGGTTAAAATAAGTTCAATTCATATTTAAAGCAACAGCAGAGTCTAATTATCTCCACATGATTCCAGTGTTCAGATAATATACAGTATCTGTGTGGCCTGTACTGAAGATAAACCTGCAGCACTGTGTGTGTGTGTGTGTGAGAGAGAGAGAGAGAGAGAGAGAGAGAGAGTAATGCCGCTTCCTCTCAGCACAGCTGGAAGTCATTAGTGGGTGTGTGTGGGGGGGTCCTCGGCTCACAGCTGCTCCTGCAGTGTTGATGCGGGTTTGTTTAACCCCGCGCGCCCCGTTGATAAAATAAGCCCCCTGAGAGCCGGCCTGCGGCAAACAGCCATTATAAACCCATTTACACCGGTCTCTGAGGAGCGGGGGGACAGGTACCGGACAGGTAGGCTGCAGGTGGCGACCGGTATAACTGAGGGAAACGGCTTTTATCTCAAACCCAGTACACCTGCCTGTGGGAGCACTGGAATAAACTGGAATAAACACAGTTAATGGAATAATCCTTTAATCTAACAGCTGCCTCTGAGACACCTCTTCACACCAGTACAGACCAGTACACACAACTACACACCAGTACAGACCAGTACACATAACAACACACCAGTACAGACCAGTACACATAACAACACACCAGTACAGACCAGCACACACAACTACACACCAGTACAGACCAGCACACACAACTACACACCAGTACAGACCAGTACACATAACAACACACCAGTACAGACCAGTACACATAACAACACACCAGTACAGACCAGCACACACAACTACACACCAGTACAAATGCACCTTATATAAATGTTTCATGCATAAATATTTGTATTAGTAAAATTAATTATTAAGTATTATAAGTACTGTTTTAAGTTTAAAAAAACTACTGTGCTAAAACTGCATTACATTTCTCAATTAATCACTTAACTGACATTAAAAAGCAGTTGTGTGATTGGTTCTATTTTTAAATGATTGACATGTTCTCCATCCTTTGCTTACGCCCACTGGCTCTCTTGCCTGCACTAGCGAAATTCAGCCCTCTGGTGTTCAAACAATGCAACTGCACTATTATTTCATAGTAACAGAACATGGAACCATCTGTTCCACATCGTAAACATTTTTTTTTACACAAATAAACAGTACATATACTAGAGAATATAAAGAACACACAAGTATACACCACTATAGAATAATACACATTTTAACGAGCCAGTACAAACCAGTACATACAAGAACGTACCAATACACAGCAGTTTAAATAAGAATACACTAGTACACCAGTAAAGGTCAGTATACAAGAGAACACAGTACAGACAGTGCACACCAGCTAAATCCCTTTTTATGATGAGTAAATAAGATTTATCACTCTCCAAACGGGTCATTGAGTAGAGGCCTCTCTCTCTCTCTCTCTCTCTCTGTGTGTGTGTTTGTGTGTGTGTGTGTGTATCTCTAGCTCACCGGAAATGTTGGGGTTTGAATGGTGATGAATGGTGAGGGGGAAGCTCCTGTTACTCACTGAAACAAATCACGCGATTAAAAAGAGATGAGCGAATCGGGTCGATACGGGTCCGATTACAGCAGGGCGAGAAAGGGCTGCGCGAAGGACAACACCCATTAATTATATATGATCAGGCTAACGAGCCCAAATCTGTCTTAGAAACACTGTTAAACTGGAGGAAAGTGGAGAGAAAACACACAAACACACACAAACACACACAAACACTCTCTCTTAAGTGAAGAACACATCCTGTGTAAATGTTGTGAGTTTCAATTACACTGTTCTTAATGAGACCTGCCCTTAAAAACGAGCCCGCGGCCGGGCCTGTCACAATAATCACATTATCAACCTAATGCACAAAATACGGACACGACCTCAGTGTTGCTCATTATGTTTTTCTTAGCAAAGAGAGCAGTGTACTGACTTTCTGTTTAATGAAGGAATATTTCCAAATAATCAATATATTACATTTCAAATGTAAAGTCAAAACTACTCTTAATAACTCTAAATAACATTATTATGCTGTTATAGTTACTTTATATCATTGCTGTAAAATGGTCCTAAAATATTACAATAATATTATTTATCGCAATTAGAGATTCTTAAAGATGCTAAAGGACACTGAGAGACAGTAAGAATAGTAAAAGGTGCTGAGGGACACTAAGAAACACTGAGAGACACTGGGAGACACTAAGGACAATTAAATATACTGAAGGAGATTGAGTGACACTGAGGTACACAAGGGACACCGAAAATTAAAAGAGACAATGAAGGATGCTGAGGGACAGAGAGAAGCTAAAAGACACCGAGGAGTACAATAAAAGACATCAATGGACACTGAGAGACACTGAGAGACGCTGAGAGATACTACAAGGTAATGGAAGACACTCAGGGACATGAAGAGATGTGGGAGACTAACAAAGAGACACAGAGGGACACTGAAATATGCTATTAGAAAAAGAAAGCTGCTGAGAGACACAGAAGCACACTGAGAGACGCTAAAAGAAAAGAGAGATGCTGAGGGAAAAAGAAAGACACTGAGAGACACTGAGAGATGCTAAGGGAGAAAGAGAGATGCTGTGGGATTCTGAGACTCCAAGAGACACTGAAAGACACTGAGAGACACTGAAAGATTCTAAGATATTCAGAGGAACACTTAGAGATGCTAAGAGAAAAAGAGAGACACTGAGAGACACTAAGAGACACTGAAAGACACTGAGAGATGCTAAGAGATAAAGAGAGATGCTAAGAGAAAAAGAGAGACACTGAGAGACACTAAGAGACACTGAAAGACACTGAGAGATGCTAAGAGACAAAGAGAGATGCTGAGGGATACAGAAGTACACTGAGAGATGCTGAGGGAAAAAGAGGGATGCTGGGGGACAATATGAGAGACTGAGAGACACTGAGAGATCCTAGGATATGCAGAGGTACACTGAGAGATGCTGAGGGACAAAACGAGAAGCTGAGGGATGCAGAGAGACACTGTGGGACACTGAAAGATGCTGAGAGACACTGAGAGCTGAGGGACCCTGAGCGATACTGAGG
This sequence comes from Astyanax mexicanus, assembly GCF_023375975.1. Taxonomy (NCBI): domain Eukaryota; kingdom Metazoa; phylum Chordata; class Actinopteri; order Characiformes; family Acestrorhamphidae; genus Astyanax; species Astyanax mexicanus. The sequence continues at coordinate 1,814,431 of NC_064418.1, read as the reverse complement.
TGAACAGAGGGAGGTTTTGATGTGAGTCTGTGTGATTGTGTGTGTGTGATTGTGTGTGAGTGTGTGTGTGTGAGTTTGTGTGTGTGTGTGTGTGTGTGTAAGTGTGTGTGTGTGTGTATGTGTGTGTACGACTGAGGAAAATGAAGGTGCTCCACTCTGATATTTCCCCCTTGAACCTGAATAAACCATAAGAGTCAGGAAATAAACGTCAGGACATATTCCCATCTGCCACGGCCCCGAACGTCTCACATTAATTCCTGATGTTATCTCTGAACAGGGACATCCCCAGCACACACACACACACACATACACACACACATACACACACACACACAGTGCCTTGCTGAGAGCCACTTACTGTCTGAAAGCCGTCTGTGTGAGAGAAACAGCAGCACAATACAGATCTTTTAGCTTTCAGAAAACCTTTAAACTCTACTGTACTCTACTGTAATCAGGCTAATCTCTATCTTGTGGGAATAAATCGTACTTATTAGAATATTAGGCCACTCAGGAGATCCCCGGTTCAAATCCTGTTCATGCAGCTTGCCATCAGCTGCCGGAACCCTGAGAGAGCACAGTTAGTCTTGTTCTCTCTCTGCGTGGGTACAGTACAGTAGATGGCGCTCTCTCTTTCCCCTCATCACTCCTAGGGTGATGTGGATCAGCACAAGGCTGCGTCTGTGAGCTGATGTATCAGAACCGAGTCGCTGCGCTTTCCTCCGAGCGTTAGCGCTGTGATGCTACTCGGTAATGCTGCATCATAGCATTTCAGTCTGCAGCAGGATTAGACAGCAGACGTCTTCTAAAGGAGGAATCTATGGCAAGTCAGGGTCTTACCGATGTAGTGCGTCCACTCCGGGTCCAGATCGGCCTGATTGGCCAGGCAGCCCTTCAGCACGTTCAGGCAGTAGGTCCTGCAGGGCTTGATGGCGGTCAGGCCTCGACACGAGGGGCAGTACAGCATCCTGGTCACGGCCTTAACACACGCCACGCTAATGCTAACCTGCAGACAGAGCAAACCACACGTGTGTACCGCAGAACATCAGATAGATCTCAAATAGACACCTTACACACCTCACATACCTCACACTGCTTCATGCAAATAACCCTAGTTTAAGATCTAGTCTAATATTTATATATGTTTAAATCACTATAAAAAGCAAACAAGCTTTCATACAGAAGAATGAGACCAATAATTATTAAATAATAAATAATTCTTAATTGTGGTTTGGATTGCACACCCAAAATGCAACACACTACTTCAAACTCATGATGATATGATATAAACAAGACTGTAAAAGTAAAACAAGTAAAGTACTAAAAAGTAAGTAATTTTTTGACTGCATATTGTAATTTTTGATATATTCCTCTTAGTTTTGTAAAAACAGGCAAATAAAAGCTGTTAAAATAAATAATGTATTCTATATTCATTTCAATTTTAAGTTTATAATGGTTATGTAATAAAAAAAAAAAACTGCAAAAATAATGCAAAATTTACTAGGTAAAGCTTTTCTTTTAAAATAGCTTATTTGTTTGTCATTTGATTTTATAATGAAGTAACAACCAACCACATGGGGTATTACAGCAACCTGAGGAACCACCTGACAAATCACCCTAGCAACCCCTAAGCAAGATTATTGCAACTTCCTAAAACATAATACCAATCACCTATTGTCCACTTAGGAACACAAAGCAACCACCTGTCATATCATAACAACCACTTTACAACATCATAGCTACACAATAGAATTTCGGTCTGCAGCAGGATTAGCCAGCAGACTTCTTCTGAAGGAGGAATCTATGGCAAGTCACGTTGGGTCTGTAGCAAATCAGCCGATGAGGAAGATGTAAGTTTTTTCAAATAATTTTTGTGTTTTGTGTTTCTTTCGCAGTAAAATATAAACTAGCATGTTTGTGTTTTGCCACTTAGCACAAGCTAACACTAACATGTGGTAAAGAACAACAGTTTGCTTGCATAAAGGTGACAGAGCCCTTAAACGCCTCATTCTATAAGGGACTGAAACTGATGAGATGTCTTTATGTATCTCTTTTGTGCAGAGAACTTTATAAACGTGTATTTTATTTGAGTTTTTATAGAGTCTATAGACATATTGTAACACTGTGTAAAAGGAGGTACAATATATCCTCTTTAAGAGAAGAATGAAGCAACTGTCTCTCCTGAGACTCCTCCTGAGTGTTAAAAAATGAGCAGATATGACTGAATCTGTATCAGAGCCGTGGCTCTCGTAGGAAAATCAGTATGAACGGATGGTGGAGGATCAGTTGAAAGAGATGCGGGTGGAAGTCTGACGGTCCGCAGCGCACCGCTCTGAATTTAAAGCAGTGACCTTCAGCCCGGCCAGTGAAACATCTGCTTCAGGAGGATAGTGTTTACCCTCCCTGTGGACAGTAAACAGCAAACACTGATTTCAGCAGTTCTGAGCCTGAGGAACGAGTGGAAGCTGCAACTGTATCCTCCTGCTGTGTTTATTTATTTATTTATGACCAAAAAGAAAAAGAAAAAAATAACATACACTGGTGAAGATTTGACTTCACAGAGACTCGGCCTTCAACAACCTTTATTCTCCAGAGTTCCTGCTGAAAGTAAGTGTATTATAAGGGAGTTTGTCCCCTTTTTGCTGTAGCAGCAGCATCAGCAGACTCTACATTGCTGGGAGGAGGATTTGATTGCATTCGGCCCCATGAGAGCGAGAGCATCAGCGAGGTCAGGCTCTGATGTTGGATGATTAGTTCTGACACTCCAGCTATATAGAAATATATAAAAATATAAATATATCACAAAGATATTGGATGGAGCTCCATCATTCCAGAGATCACAGGTCCTCTGCTCCAAATCCCAACGCTGCACAACTTTATTCCCCTTTAGATTAAGTGGTTTTTAGTGGTATCAAGCACTATAACACCCTCTGAAAATTGCTGAGTCAAAAAAATCTGTCAGAGAACATTCAGTTGAGATATCAAGACCTTAATAGAAACAACAAAATGCACAAGGATGACAGTTTAATAAAGAACTATAAATATTCTTCAATAATTTTATTTCTGTTGACTACCTGAAAAAAAAAAATCTACTTTACAACATGCATTGGTGGTTCACCGTCTCATTATTCCACAAATCCATACAACAACTCAACAACTCAACATTATACAGCTCTGGACAAAATTTAGAGACCACTTCAGGTTCTGAATCAGTTTCTATATATATATATATTTAAGTAAAATGAAAACTACTAGCTTTCAGACCTCAAATAATGTAAAGAAAACAAGTTCGTATTCATAAAGAGAGTTTTAAGAGTTCAGAAATCAATATTTGGTGGAATAATAACAGTTTTTATGCATCTTGGCATCATGTTCTCCTCCACCAGTCTTACACACTGCTTTTGGATAACTTAATGCTGCTTTACTCCTGGTGCAAAAATTCAAGCAGTTCAGTTTGGTGGTTTGATGGTTTGTGATCATCCATCTTCCTCTTGATTATATTCCAGAAGTTTTTGAATTTAATAAAATCAAGGAAACTCATCATTTTAAGTGCGCTCTTATTTTTTTCAGAGCTGTATGTTGGTAATAATTTCAGATCAATTATTATTTTGTAGTGGTCCAATGATAAATATGTACAGGATCTCCAAATAGAAGTATAACCTTCTTAACATTAAATGGGTCATTTTGGAGAATTTCTTGTGGTCTATTATTTAAGAAAGTTGAAGGACACAGTGTAAGGGACATTCAACAAAATGGAGATACTTGTTTTTCACTGGACATTGATAATTAAAGTGTCTCTTTTACTGTTTTTACTATTTTGCTGACGTTCTAGATATGGTGGATCTCAGCACTGGAGCTCAAACATAGAGATTTCCTACTTACTAAATTATTCTTAGAAAAAAAAATAGTTAAATATCATTATCATCAATGGACATTTTTGTCCATTTTTAGATTACTACATTATTTGAACAAACCAGCTGTCCCTTATACTGTGTTAAAATTTCTTGATGTATGGACCAATAAAATTTCTCCAAAATTACCTGAAATAAACACGTTTTACATTTAATTCCATTGAAAGTTTAGAAGGTTTTTCTTTCTCCTGTAAAGTTGCTGTTATGGAGATACTTGTTTTTCATTGGATATCGACGATATTCACAGTAAATGGCCAATTCTGATTTGAAAGCCATTTTATTCCACTGGTAGGAAAAAAAAAACTCATTGAAATAATGAGATAAGGATAATGAGATAAAAGTAAAATATATATATATATATATATATATAAATAAATTTGATCTCTTTAAATTTAGACTTTTGACTTTTAATTTGATACAGCAATTAAAGTTTTAAGTCTAATAATGTATTAATATAATTTACTATTTAATCTAAAATATTCTAAAAACGTAATTCAGACAGATAGTCAGAGCTGAAGACCTGGTCTTACCTTCGACACCCTGTTGGCCACCTCGCGTCCCACCATCAGGCCCTGGACGAAGGTCCGAGCGGCGATGAAGGCGCGGGTCACCTGAGACTTCAGCTTCTTTGGAACGTCCCCGAAGGGCTTGAGCTGGTCCATGTATTTACTGATGCACTCCAGGTACTCCTCAGTGATCAGGTACTGCGAGTTCAGCAGCTGGAACATCCTCTCCAGCAGACGCGTCCAGAAGTCGTTCAGCATCTCCTCCAGGTTGACGTTGCCGCCGGTGTAGTAGCGCTTCAGCTCGGAGAACAGACCCTGGAACACCTCAGCGTTCTGCATGTAGGGCTTCCCGTACGTCCTCACGAACATCTCGTTCAGAGAGCGCTCCGTATTCTCCAGCAGCTCCAGGAAGAACTCTGTCCACAGAGAGGAGAACAGGGTGAGACGTGTTAATGGAAACGTCTGTAGTAGAACCGAAACAGAACCGATACAGGTTTGGGTTCATTGACTTTAATTATATAATATTAAACACAATCTTTAACCCAACTTGCATTTTAACATTGAATCAAAATTGAATTGATGTTGGATTTGGTATTGATTTTGACAATTAAACCAACGTTTATATGGCAACATTGTTTCAAAAAAGTTAATTATTATTAATTTTAGCACTTCTTATCACTCATCATTTTATTTTACATTTACTTAAATTATACAACTCTGGAAAAAAATAAGAGAGCACTTAAAAAATGATGAGTTTCTTTGATTTTACCAAATTGAAAACCTCTGGAATATAATCAAGAGGAAGATGGATGATCACAAACCATCAAACCACCAAACTGAACTGCTTGAATTTTTGCATCAGGTGTAAAACAGGGTTATTCCACCAAATATTGATTTCTGAAAAAAAAAAAAAAACAATATTCATTTTAATCAAACATATTCCTATAAATAGCAAAATCAAAGAAACCGATTCTGAAACTGTGGTCTCATAAAAGTTGTCTCTTAAATGTATAATATATATATAATTCAACTATATTAAATGTTAAATTAATTAAACAAAAACTTTCTTTTATGTATTATCATTATTATTTTTTATATTATTTGTAATTTCTTGTCTAAATGTCTTTTTTTAATCCCTTTTAAACTGTAAAATCTCAGCTGCAATGTAAATGAGGGTCACCCTCATGTAATACAGAGTGGAACTGAAGATTGATTAATTGATTAATTGATTTTCTAGTTTATTAATTTATTAAAGGATAAATATCTAACCGTATTGATCTGATTAAAATAAAACACATCTGAACTAACGTTAATATAACTTACGACTGGATCATCAGTTATTATCATTATTAAATGATGGAATAGGGGTAGTTTTTTGTGGAGTAGAACTTTATTCACTATTCTCAGATTTAATGCATTAAAACCTCAGACAATATTGATAATGTGTGTGTGTGTGTGTGTGTGTGTAGCTCCAGATGGTCAGGAGGTCAGAAGGTCATGCTCGGTAATGATGTAACAGAGAGATCACAGAGGGACTATGACATCATTCTTCTGTAAAATAAATAATAATTAACGACTGTAGAAGATCTGTGGTCTGCTAATGATCTCATCAGGTTCTGATCTGTTTCAGTTTCTGTTTCCTCTGTTTTTAAGTAATCGTAGTTTACAGCCACTGTGTTTAATACTGTATCTACAGTAAATAAAAATGATGAATATGATGATTAAATTAGCTGCTGTAAAGCTGCAGGAGTCTGTGATCCATCACTGAAGGTGCAAAATACTTCCGAAATGAACTCAAACGTCTTTTCCGAGCTGATTATCGGAGCGCTGATTTTCCGGCGGTGAAGTTTTTCTCCGGTGTCTTTAATCCCGCAGTCGGATCACATGAACACATCTTTGATCTATTTTAATTCCGATGTCCAAATCTGCATACCAGAGCGTTTTAATTATTCAGACAGCGGCACGTTCCCTTTCACGCTGGACTCCAGGGAGGAGCTTCAAAAACGGGGGATATCAGCTACTCCGCCTTAATTAACACTCATTAATAATTAACTAATTACCACCGCTGTCTTCAGGAGCTGCAAGAGGAGCTGAAGAGGATGTATTGTGATCTTCAATAAAAAGCAAATACCTGTTTAATAGAGAGTGACCCAAAGATACACTTACCTAGAGGAGTCATTGTTCTGATTCTGCAGTACTGTTCTAAAAACACATCATCGCTGTCCAATGAAAAACAAGTATCTCAATTTTTGACGATTTTTAGTTTACTACACAATTTGAACAGACAAACTGTCCCTTACACTGTGCCACAGACCAATAGCAATACTTAGGTCTATGCTTCTTCAGTGTTGCAATGTGAATTAACATCATTCTGAACAGATTTCGCTCATTACAACAGCCTGAAAATGTTTTTAATAAGCTCAGTTTTTTATAAATGCTCTACTTACTAAATAAATGTTGGGTTTAAATCGGGCTCGGGCTCGCAATCATGGATTTTTTCTGGGTGTATCAGGTGAGGTGTATTTAGGTTAAACTCCACTTTAGGGTGGTAGTTCTCCAGGAGCAGGGTTGGTGACTATTGTTCTACACTGTTCTACATCTAAAGACTGAAGTTTCAATTTAGTTCTTCTGCATCAGGACCAGTTAAAGGTCTTCTAATAATGATATTGATTACAGATTGCAGGACTGGAGATTTCTTTAAAAAGGACAGTGACCACTAGAGCTCATATCGGGCCCAAAAAATCCCCATGAGCCTTTGCACGTTCTGCCTGAGCCCGACCCAACCGATAAACTGCCATTTTGAGCCCGAGCCCAAATTAAACCCCACATTTTTTAATAAGTAGAGCGTTAAAACTGAGCTGTTTAAATGAGCGAAAACCGTCTAGAATGATGTTAATTAACATTGCAACACTGAAGAAGCATAGACCTGTTATTTAAGAACAATGTTTATAAAGAACTGATCTCCCCGACCACTCCAATATAATTAACAATGTTTCAGAATATAAACCATTTTCTGAACAAACACATTTTTTTTACATATAACCAATAGCAAAACACATAAAACAACACTACTTAAACCAAAATAAACCAACAACAATAACATAATTTACAATTACTTATGTCTACTCTGATATAATTAACTATGTTTTAGAATATTAAATATTTTCAGAACATGCAATATATATATATATATATATATATATATTTTGTGATTATCACAACATATCTTACATATAATAAAAATAGCATTAAAAACCTGAGCCTGGACCCAACCCGGGCTCATGTTGGGTTCAGGTCAGGTCTCGGATGGGGTCGGGTTCGGGTAGAGAATATAAACTCTAGTGACCACAGCCTTGGTCAAAACCACAAATCTCAAAATCACCAATCTCAGAAATGTTCACACTCATGCTGACACTGAGTAATTGTGATGCGTGAACACGATGAAGCCGTCCCCGCCGCCGCCGCACTTCAACAGGTCCACCGAGACCAGTGAGGAAGTGTGTCTCACACCGAACGGAAGATCTGTCCCGACACTCGCTGAATTATTCAGAAGCCGGTCCCCGAGCGCCGGGACGCTTTCGGCTGGCAAAAGAAGAGCCGCTCTGATGCCCCGACTGAGCCCACCAATCACGTGCTGGCGAGCGCTCGTGTTCAGGAGCTGAAGGAGCTAAAGGTACCTTACAGGTGTGTGTATTTTATGTTTTGGATGCTGTGGAGTATCAGGAGAAAATTTCTTTTTAGTCACTCCAACTTAAAATCATTAAGCATCTAATTTCCTGCCCTTTTTAAGTTAGTACAACTTTATGGCTCATTTGATCTCTGCACTTACAAAATTAAGTTGACCTAAAATGTCTTAATTGTCAGCTAAACTTAAATTATTGAATCACTTCAACATAGAATTTATCATAGTTCATTTATGTTTATCTAATATATTAAGTTGTCTGAACTAAATATATTTAGTCGAGGTAATTGAAAAATGTATGCTAGACTTGTCAACTAAAAATGTGTTGAAATTAGTTGCTAAAATATTTATATTTAGATGAACAAACTCAACAGAAAAATGTAAAAAAATATATTTATTGGCTCAACTTAACTCAGTCAAGTCATCATTTTGCTTTGACTCAGTTAAGTTTACTGGGGCAGCATAAAAGTGATCACTAGGAACACAGAATAAAGGTAACTTACTCTTACAGCCTACAACACTGAGGCCTGGCAACCAACACATATATTACACTAACGCACGCCTATGATAAGGTAGGTAAGGCAGAGGCCACACCCAATATGCAAATATATGGTGCCAGGAGCCTATGGGAAAGCTGTATGAACCCTACCCACTAAACATCTTACACTAGACGTCTTATAGATGTGTAGATCATGTCTATATTGCGTCTGTCGGTCCAATACCAAATCTGCACTTCTACACGCCGTGCAAACTAGGTCCGCTATTTGGACGTCTAACTACGACCCTAATTGGACGTCAATATGCAGTTAAACATTTAAACATTGGACCAGGTAACTTTTTTGGACGTCCTGGGGACGTACATTATTAAAGAATATATTTATTATGTTTATATTAAGTTATCAACCATGTTTTTATCAATATGAATATATATATATATATATATTATTTATTATTAGGCATTGTTTATTAATTATTACATTATATTTTATTAATACAATTAATTAATTAACGAATTCTGCCGTTGCCTCTTTTTTTTATTATTTGTTTTTATTGACTCAACAAGCATTTTTAAGTTTTTAGGTTGAAGTTCTCTGAACTTATTTTTATTGAGTTGTATTGACCAATAAGTTCACTCAACTTGATAATATTAGTTCTCCTGATTAAACACTAAATCACTTTTTAGAGTAACAGGAGATTTATGGAGGAGGTTTCAGTTCTGCACTTCAGTATAAAGAAACTGGAGAAGAACAGGAAATCCTGAAGCTCCTTTTCCTCAAAGAACAGCCGACTATTCCCTCAGGAATGAAGTTCAAACTGATATATCGATGAGTAAAAAAAGCAGTAAAAAAAGGAAGTTTCTTGCAGCTACAGGGAAACGAGGGGGCAAATTTCAGATATCAGTATCTGAGCAGGAAAGACTGCGTATATATATTTATTTATGTCATGTTTTATTAATATATTCTGTATACTGAATGTATTTACTTGAGCTGTTTATGTTGCTGCACTTTCATCACACTTTCATCACAAGTCTAATTGCCTTCATCAGCTGCTGCCCAACACTGTGGGGGAGTATTTAAAAAAATACATATTTCAAGTTTCAGGCAGTTTCAAATGATTATTTTTGTAAATATTTAAAATCTTTAAAAGTCTAAAAGCATTGCATGTTGTACAGTTTACTTACACTTTTAGTAGTTTATGTAATTTAACAGATTTAATGACAATAAAAGTCTCTTGACTTTTGACTTGACTCTATCCATATGTTAATCCTGTCTGAAGCAGGAGACTGAACGCTGCTACTGAGCATGCTCAAGTTGCAGTCTTTTAATAAAGTAAATCATGCTGTTCGGTAAATTGTACTAATTTATCTCATAAAAGCTATTACGTTATACAGCTCTGGAAAAAATGAAGAGAGCACTTCAGTTTCTGAATCAGTTTATCTGATTTTGCTATTTATAGGTTTATGTTTGAGTAAAATGAACATTGTTGTTTTATTCTATAAACTACAGACAACATTTCTCCCAAAATCCAAATAAAAATATTCTCATTTAGAGCATTTATTTACAGAAAATGAGAAAAAGATGCAGAGCTTTCAGACCTCAAATAATGCAAAGAAAACAAGTTCATATTCATAAAGTTAATAATAAGTTTTAAGAGTTCAGAAATTTATATTTGGTGGAATAACCCTGGTTTTTAATCATGGCATTTCAATCTTGGCATCATGTTCTCCTCCACCAGTCTTGCACACTGCTTTTGGATAACTTTATGCTGCTTTACTCCTGGTGCAAAAATTCAAGCAGTTCAGTTTGGTGGTTTGATGGTTTGTGATCATCCATCTTCCTCTTGATTATATTCCAGAGTTTTTTTTTTATTTGGTAAAATCAAAGAAACTCATCATTTATACGTGCTTGCTTATTTTTTTTCTAGAGCTGTATATATTGAATACTGTGATGAGTGAGGCTTCAAGAGCCATGTTTTAAACTCTAAAGAAGTAAACTTAAACTTAACTTAAACTTCCCCTCCAAATGCCAAGCTTTAAACTCTCACTGGAACACATTAATCAACAAATGTATGAAACATTGCTGTTCATTTAATCTAATTTGCATCAACTGAATTAGCATGCGGGCGAGGCCCTGTTGGTTATTCAGTGGATTCAGCGTCCGTAATGATGACGGCTAATTTCCCGTCAAAAAAGCCTCGCAGACATCAGTTTAATGAGGATCTGAGTTATGAATATTCTATGTGTTTGCTGAAAGCGAGAAGGCGTTACGATGTCCCAGATAAGTAACTTCCCGGAGATAAATGATCGCTCAGAAGAAGCGAAACATTTGAGCCGGTTGCCATCAAACGATTAAAGAAGCGCACAGAAGTGTACGTGTGAACAGCACGTTTCTGCAGCGTTATATAGAAGTTAAAAGGCTGAGTTTGGACAGTTAATGCCAGATGAAGAAAGCGCAGTTTGGCTGCTGATGCTTTTACTGACTATCAGCGTCACTTCATATAAAGATCACCAATCATAGAGCAGCTATTAAATATAATAATCAACATTTTACAGCAATTTCTTTTTTTTCTCAATTTTACAGCAGAACTACAGTAAATGAGTGGCTTCACTAATTAGCATGAGTTTACTCTACATAACTAAAGAACTAAGAACTTCCCTCGGGAACGAACTGGAGCTGTACAAAGTATTTCTCAGCTCGGCTTTATATATATATATATATATATATATATATGTGTGTGTGTGTGTGTGTCAGTGTTTTCCAACAGAAATAAATGTTTCTTAATATCTTAGTGATTTGCTAACACCTTTAAGAATGACATAACTTTAAAAATACCAGTTTTTATTCTGTTTCCCAAAAAAGCTTTCTTTATACTCCAAAATGCAGAACATGTACATTAATTTCATTTATTTAAAAATATATAGATTTAAATATAGATTTAAAAGTACTTTTAGAAAAGTATATAAAGAAAAGTACAGCACACAGCAAACACAAAGTCAATAAATAGCTCAGCTTGGCTTTACAGTCGACAAACACCAAGGCCAGATAGTAAACATATATAATAAATGATATAAAAGTTCACCCAAAGGAGCCCCAGAATGTGACCACACACTGACAAAAATAAGAGAGCACTTAAAAATGATGAGTTTCTTTGATTTTAACAAATTGAAAACCTCTGGAATATAATCAAGAGGAAGATGAATGATCACCAACCATCAAACCACCAAACTGAACTGCTTGAATCTGAATTTGCACCAGGAGTAAAGCAGCATAAAGTTATCCAAAAGCAGTGTGTAAGACTGGTGGAGGAGAACATGATGCCGAGATGCATGAAAACCAAAATGCATGCTATTAAAAACGAGGATTATTCTACCAAATATTGATTTCTAAACTCTACTACTACTAAAACTTTATGAATATGAACTTGTTTTCTTTGCATTATTTGAGGTCTTATTTCAGACATTTCTCATTTTCTGCAAATAAATGCTCTAAATGACAATATTTTGATTTGGAATTTGGGAGAAATGTAGTCTGTAGTTTATAGAATAAAACAACAATGTTCATTTTACTTAAACATGAACCTATAAATAGCAAAATCAGAGAAACTGATTCAGAAACTGAAGTGTTTTACACTGTGCCAACAGTGTAAATGAGTTACATGCTCTTAAGTACTTAGAATTACAAACATTTAGAGAAATTCACCTCAGAACAGCAACATTAGCCAAGCTGATCTTAATCCTGACTAAAATGAGCAGAAATCTCATGCAGCTCAGCATCAGAAATACAGTCTGCATCACTGAATCAGATCTGCTGAGGATGAAACAGGATGAACTCCAGTGCAGAGCAGCACTGTGTTCCTTCAGGTCAGACTGTGATCTGAAGCTCATGCTCTACCTGCTGAAAAATCCAGCTCAAGACCAGCTGATCATCCAGACTTATCCTGTAAAACAGAGGAAACTCTTGTTGTTCCTGATGAGAGCCAGTTTCATCATAATGTTTTTAAAGGTCTTATCGACTGAAATTGTGGATATTTTTAAAATTCTTCAATTTTTTGATGTATTTAGTTGAGTAGTTCTTGCTTCTCCTAATCTGGATTAGAACATTACTTAAACAGAGCTATTCACTGTATACCTGTAACTCTACCTCAAAATTCAAGTAATTAACTCTTGACGAGTTCAGCACAGCTGTTAACTGAAAGCCTTAATTCCAGGTGACTCTACCTCATAAACCTGACTAAATCTATCTAATCTAAAATTCTGAAATTTTAAATCATAATAATGAATAAACACTGAATTTAAGACAGTGGTGACTGGGCAGATGCTGATGGTAGGAGAGGCAGAGGAACTTTCCAACTCACTGGAAATTTTTAATTTTATTTTATTCCTTCATTGGTCTCTGAGCTTTATTCTGACATGCTGTTTTTTTAGGCTGTGTAGGAGCTAAAGGTTTCAGCTGAACTAGCCCTGCTTACTAGCTTCCATGCTGCAGCACCGCTCGCTTGCTGTTGTGTACCATACTGGCCACCTCGGGGGTGGATGTTCCTTCTCCAGCTGCGTCCAAACATATACAGAGGAATCTCACCATCAAACCTTTTATGTCTGGACACAAAGGTGTCCCTCAGGTCTTCGGTGGCCTCGTCCATGAGCTTCTCGAACTCATGTTTACTCCTCTCAGTGAGCTTCTCCTCCACCTCCAGCGTACAGCACGTCCTCTCCTGCACACACACCTGCAGACGATCACCTGAAACACAAGAGGGCGTCACATTTAATCTATCAGCTCAGCAGTACACTTTAATCCTTTTTAAAAAGTTGTTTAAACTAAAACGAATTTATTTTAAGTTAGCTAAACATTTGTGGGCAAATATTATACATTCAAACTGAGATCTTTGAGTTTAATCAACTTATAATAACTGAGTTTAGTGTGTATATCCCCCTGGGCTATATTAGGTAAACTTGTAGATCATATATTATTATGATGAACTGCTCAGTCTCTGTGTTGTTGTAGGCTGTAAGAACAAGCAACATTTTCTGAGCTGCATGAACTCTTTGTTGGCTGTTCTCTTAATGCTGTTCACTTCAATCAAGAATAGGCTAAAGACAAATCTACAAATTTTATACAGCTGACTGAATTATTATTTTTATGCAAAGCAATTGATATAACAAAGTTCACTGTACTTAAAAATTATATTACAAGAACTTTAAATGTATTAGATAATCACTTACAACAAAAGGTTTAAGTTTAGTGAACTTACTGAGTTTTATAGTGTGATAATGCACACAAAGAACAATCATTTTTACAGAGCTTTAGAGTCTGTATCAAACACATCACTGCTGAAACCTTCATTCAGGAGATTGTCTGGTGTTTCTGCCTGTCTGGTCTGAGGAGGGAATATTGTTATGATGGGATGGAACATGGTGCTGTTGGGTAACGACGCTCCTGCTGCTCTAATTCACCTGATTGAACTCGTGCACAGTGACTGAACCAGAAACACAGATAAAGCAGCTTAAACTCCAGCTGAATCCTGCTGTGTTTTTGGGACAACAAAGTGTGTATTTCTGCTCTCAGTGTGTGTGTGTAGAGTGTAGAGAACGTCCTGACTCTGTCCTGCAGTCCAGGTGTTGTTCTTGCAGTGAGATGACAAACAATAGAAGAAAGGCAAGTCATGCATGCAGCTTGCCATCAGCTGCCGGAGCCCCGAGAGAGCACAGACGGCCCTGCTCTCTCTGTTTATAATGTTTAGCTTAGACCTGTATTCAGTGTATAATTGTGATATTTACTGTATAACTATATTTATAACTACTGCATAACTATTAATGTACAACTGCAATGTTTAGCTTAAAACCAGTATTCAGTGTATACTTGTGGTATTTAGTGTGTAACTGTAATATTTAGCATATAATTGTGGCATTTAACTTGATATCATTAACTTGATATTTAGTGTATAACTTTATTTACTAGAATTTTAGTAATTCTAAGAGTAAAACTACTGAATCTAGCTTATAATTGCAGTATTTAGTTTAAAACAACCGTATTCACCATAAAACTACAGTATTTAGCACATAAATGTAGTATTTAGTGTAAAACGGGGCATTAAGCCTATATTAACTATATGGTAGTAACACTTTATGTGTGTATAACTGTAATGTTCAGCTTATAAATGTAGTATTTAAAGTAGAACTGTGGTGTTTTGCCTATAACTGAAAATGTTGATAATAACTGTGTTCCTCAGTGTATTAACCCAAAATGAAACATAGCTTTAAAGATTAAAAGAAAGTCCATAAATGATGAAAAGATAATACTGAATTTATAATGATGAAGCTAAACGATCAAGATCATCTCTCAAGATGGAATTCCTTAAAATAAGAAAAATAATCAGACATTTAATATAAAAAATTGTCACTTATTAAACTTTAAATAGAGTTATTAAATATTTACTGTATTTTCCCTGGTTAATTTTATTCATGCTCGTAGCTTTAAAGTGTGAACGTCTGGAAATTCCTGTAGCTTTAAAATCAGAATTAGATCCAGATCATAGATCTTAAGACTATATAAGCTTTGAGCACCGTGTTCTAGATACTCCTCCTCTCGCAGAACCGCTGCAGAACCTCAGTCTAAAATCTGACCTCGGCTGAATTTCCTGAAGCTCTCAGGTTCCACACTGATCTCACTCCAGAGTGATTAAAGCACAGAGTGACACCAGACATTAATAAAACACACACACACACACATTTATACATACATACATAAACTCACACACTCACACACACTTCATATTAAGAACACACTCCTCCTCAGCGTCTCTGTTTATGCATTATGCTTTCATTACTCCATCTATACTGAGTGCAGTTCTAATAACATTAACATTTAATAGCTCCAATAAATATATAATACTAATAGCCAGGAGGCATTTCTATAAATACATTCAAAAGTAAAAAAAAATCTCTCTTTTTGCTTGTTGTAATAAATAATACTATAACAAAATGATATATTATAATGTTACCCCGTATGAATATCTACTTATATTTCAATTATACATTCAACTTCCAATGTAAAATGTACATTTTTACAAAGCCAGCAGGAGTGTGTGTGACTCACTGTGTGTAAATCACTCTGCACTGGAAACTGAAACAGTGAAGCTAATATTACTGGGATTTCAGTACACCAGAACACCAGAACACCAACTCCAAAAATAAATATTTTTTACAACAGAACTTAGAACATATATCAGACGTTTTACCATTTTATAAAGAAAAAAAAAGCATTAACTTATTTAGATCTTCATATCAGAAACATAACTCAAAAATGTTTGGACAGAGCAACGAAAAGGCTGGAAATGTAATTGATTTGAAAGGACTGGATATAAAAACATTTTAGAGAAGTAAAGTGTGAGGGGTGTGTATACCTGTTAATGTGTGTCAGTGTGTTTGTATGTGTGTGTATAAGGCAGTGTGTTTGTGTGTCAGTGCATGTTGGGTCCATGTATAGCTGTCAGTGTGTGTTGGGTTGTGTGTGTGTGTGTGTGTGTGTGTGTGTGTGTGTACCTGTGTGTGTGTGTGTACCTGTCAGTGTGTGTTGGGTTGTGGGTGTGTGTGTGTACCTGTGTGTGTGTACCTGTCAGTGTGTGTTGGGTGTGTGTGCCTGTCAGTGTGTGTTGGGTGTGTGTGCCTGTCAGTGTGTGTTGGGTGTGTGTACCTGTCAGTGTGTGTTGGGTGTGTGTACCTGTCAGTGTGTGTTGGGTGTGTGTGCCTGTCAGTGTGTGTTGGGTGTGTGTACCTGTCAGTGTGTGTTGGGTTTGTGTACCTGTCAGTGTGTGTTGGGTGTGTGTACCTGTCAGTGTGTGTTGGGTGTGTGTACCTGTCAGTGTGTGTTGGGTGTGTGTACCTGTCAGTGTGTGTTGGGTGTGTGTGTACCTGTCAGTGTGTGTTGGGTGTGTGTGCCTGTCAGTGTGTGTTGGGTGTGTGTACCTGTCAGTGTGTGTTGGGTCGTGGGTTGGGTGATGATGCCGAGGTCGGTCCAGGCGCTGTGAGCTGAGCTGCAGTTTTCTGTCTGAAGCTCCGCGGTGCAGCAGGACACCAGCAGCAGCGCGAGAGCGCAGAACACCACCACCATCATCTCTCTCTCTCTATCACTCTCTCACTCCCTCACTCTCTCTCTTTCTCTCTCTCTATGTCTTCCTCTCCTCCCGAGTCGTTCCACCAGGCTGAGTGAACATTGCTGAGTGCAGAGAGAGACACACTAAACTCTATAAACCAGAAACACTCTGAGAGCAGGAGCGCCTGCGCTCTACAGGAGAGAGAGAGAGAGAGAGAGAGAGGAGGGACACGCAGAAAGAGAAAAAGGGAGGGTTAGAGGGTTATAGCAGAGTGAAAAGTGAGAGAGTGTAAAACAGCAGGGAAGGGGAAATACTACAAAGGGGTATGAGAGTAAGAGAGAGAGACTTGGTACAGTTTAAGTAAAGGTTTCAATAAAATATATGTAGAGTAAGTAAGAGTTTATGTAATATTCGGGTAAAGATTGGTGTAGGATTTGGGTGCAGCTTATATAAACTCATTTTGGGTTGAGACTGGGTTACAGATTAGATAGAATTTGGGCAAAGATTGCGGTAGAGTTTGGGTACAAATGTTGTAAAGATTGAGGTAGAGTTTGATTACAATTTGGGTAGAGATTGAGGTAAAATTATGTAGAGTTTGGGTACAAATTGGGTAAAGATTTGGATACAGTTTAGGTAGAGTTTGGGTAAAAAAATGGTAAAGATTGAAATACCAATGAGTAGAGTTTGGGTACAAACTGATTGAGGTAGAGTTTGATCACAGTTTAGGTACACTCTAAGAAATATAAGTACAGATTTGTACTTAAAAGAGTACAAAGCTTGTCGCTGGGGCTGTACCTTATATTGAGGCACAAAAAAGTACCTTTCAGTGAAAGTCCTTTTTTGTACCCATGGTTTTTGTGCCAGTAAAGATTATAAAGATTATAAACATTATCATCAACTAAATATGGCTCAAAAACTTGATGATACAAAATTGTCTGGCTTTCAAATAAAAAATGTGCAATTTAAATATATATTGTTTATTAGTACAGTGATACAGAATACTGAATGTACCTTTGGCTGGTTAAATGGTACAAATTTGTACTTATTGCTGTTAGAAATTACTTTGTACTTCAGAGGGAACAAATCTGACCCTGTAAAGACCAATATTGTACCTTTGAGAGTACAATTATAAAGAGTGTACCTTCGAGTACAAAAAAGTACTCATATCGTACCTCTGTTTTTTAGAGTGTAGAGTTTGTGTTTGAGAATTTAGGTAAAATGTTTGGTAAGATTGTGTACAGTTTGTGTAGTGTTTGAGTACAAACTGAGAAAGACTAGGGTAGAGTTTGTGTAGAGTTTAAGGCACATTTTTAGTAGAGTAAAGGTTTTGGTATAGACTGGGGTAAAGGTCAAACACAATGTAGGAAGAGTTTTGGTACAAACTGGATTAGAGTTGAGTTAGAGTTGGGTACCATTTGGATAAAGTTTGGTAGAGATTTAGATATAGTTAAAGTATACTTTGTATATATGGTTGAGATTGGGGTATAGCTTATGTAAATTTTGGGTAAAGATTGAGGCAGGATTTTGGCACAATTTACTGGATAAAGATTGAGATAGAGTTTATGTAAAGTTTGAGTAAAGAGATTGGGGTAAAATAATGTAAGGTGAGGGTAGAGTTTAGGCTACATTTGTAGTAGAGTTAACCTACATGTTGGTATAGACTGTTTACAGTTTTTTATATCTACTGAATATTCATGATTTTGTCAAATCACCAAGAATATCACTATTTTTTCCAGGACTAATTTATAGCCCAGATTAAGAGCATATTCAGATAATTCACTAGTCAGTACAGCCAGTATAGTGCAGATGGATGTATTCTGAATGTGATCAGACTGTGAATCTGTGGAAGATTACATTTGTTGCTGAACATCAGAGTTAGAATTGAGGTTGTGACAAGTAATCAAGCCTGGGGCATTCAATATTCCAGACCTGACCTCAATTTTCAGTAAAATCAAAGGTGTCGCACCACAAAACACCTGGGAGGAATGATAAGAGGGAGGGGCTACAGGCTAGGAAAAGGTGAGGAGGAAGACAAAGGGGAAGAGGCGGGATTTAGCGAATAAAATAAATTCAGCTCTTACAGAGAAAGAGTTCTAGAAATGACTGAAGCTGTTCTAAATTCAGTTCTATACTCTATTGCTCTATGTGAGATCCTGTAAACAGTTTCCAAATGGAAAAAAAACTAATAATAATATTTTTGTCTCCCTTCTGTTTACAGATATACAGCTCTGAAAACTTAAAAAAGATGGGTTTTTTTATTTTATCAAATTGAAAACCTCTGGAATATAATCAAGAGGAAGATGGATGATCACAAACCATCAAACCACCAAACTGAACTGCTTGAATTTTTACACCAGGAGTAAAGCAGCATAAAGTTATTCAAAAGCAGTGTGTAAGACTGGTGGAGGAGAACATGACGCCAAGATGCATGAAAACCAAGATGCATGTGATTAAAATTGATTCATTGATTTCTGAACTCATAAAACTTTATCTAATCTAATCTAAGTTAGCAATTAAACCATGTTTGACTTTCAGTGTAACGTATTTCTTATTCTACACAAGACTAAGACATATATGATGTTTATGATAAGAATTTGTTAAATAAAAGATATAAGACAATTGTGTCTCCTGGAGTCATGTGACTGGTTTTATCGTATACCAAAAAATCTCTCAATTTTTTTAAATAAAACCACACTGATGCCATTAATTGGCTTCTAATTGTGTTCCTCTCTTTTTCTAAAGATCTATGAATAAAGCACAATATAAGTCTGCTGTCTCTTTTTTTCTTATCTGAAATTATTTTTAGCTCATGATTCAGTTAAGCTTTTGAATGAAGTCACATCAGACTGCTGTGATGTGCTTTATTGTTTGGAAACTGTGAAAAATGAGAATTAATAACATATTTTAGCAGATACAGTCATGAGTCAAGACTGACAACATGTGGTTTGATGGTCAATTGCAGTACTTTTTTTGTAACACATTTTCCATGATAAATATCACTGATTTTGCCTTCCTTTGGTACCCAAAAAAGAAGTAAACTGTCATTTTTGTGTATTAATACAGCAAATAAGTTGTGTAATAAAGGCCATATAATTTTAAGACAAAGCAAATTTATTTGTATTGCACCTTTGATACATTGAGGCATTACAGAACGATTTTGAGACTCAGTGCAGAACAAGTTTAAAAGAAAGCTATAGAATTATTTATAGCAAAATTAAAATGAATACAATAACAAATAATTTAAAAACTAATTTTAAAACATGATACAGAAAACAATGTTGAAAAAGAAATTTAAATAAAATGTTAAAATATAAAATGAAGACATTTTGCAGTCCCAAAAGTGGACTTTTCTGTACAATGACCCAAATCCAGTATAGTTATGGGGAATCAATACGACTTAAAGTACAGAACCAGAACAAAACCCAAAAGTAGAGGTGAATTCAGATTCATGAGCTGCTGCAAAGTAAGAAACTGAGGAATAACAGGAGCAGAATCATCTTAAATTCCACTTTCTCACTTTCTGAATATCAGAAAACTACAAAGACAGAAACGGCTGCTTGAGGAGCGCGAGAGCTGCTGAATGAGACCCTGTGAATTGTTCACTGATGTTCAGGGAGCTGATGTTTCAGTGGTAGCTGATTATTATGCTCCAGCGCTCAGCAGGAGAGCGTATTTATGTGCAGCAGCGGTTCGCTCCCCTGGAGAATTCCCACCCGGCCGAGTCGGAATCAATAAAAATACAGGGAAGTTGAAAAAAACGAATAAAACGTGAGAAGATATGAAACATGACAGCCGCTGGACATCTACTGGTCTGCTCTATAGATATTTAATAACCCACATGCTCTTAACGTGTTTACATCCAATGTGACCCCAGGCTGGTGACATAAATTATGAAGTCATGCGTTGCAAAGATTCATGGGTAATGCAAACTTCAGTCAGGTCTGTTGAGGAGTTAGTGCTAATGTACTAGTAGGAGGAGGAGTCAACTAGAGTCAGTGTAAAAAAAGAGCCTTTCTGTCCTCCCTCTTTCCCCATTACAGCGATTCATGTTCAATACATAAAAGTCTTACTTCAGTAAGTCAGTCAGCCATTCAGTAAACCAATCAGTCAACCAATCAGTCAACCAGTGAGTAAACTAATTAATCAGTCAACCAGTCAGTAAATGAATTAGTCAACCAATCAGTAAACCAATCAGTCAACCAGGCAGTCAGTCAACCAATCAGTCAACCAGTGAGTAAACTAATCAATCAGTCAACCAGTGAGTAAACTAATCAATCAGTCAACCAGTGTGTAAACTAATCAATCAGTCAACCAGTCAGAAAATAAATTAGTCGACCAATCAGTAAACCAACCAATCAACCAGCCAGTAAACTAACCAATCAGTCAACCAGCCAGTAAACTAATCAATCAGTCAACCAGCCAGTAAACTAATCAATCAGTCAACCAGCCAGTAAACTAATCAATCAGTCAACCAGCCAGTCATCCAATCAGTCAACCAGTCAGTGAACCAATCAGTCAACCTGTCAGTGAACCAATTGGTCAACCAGTCAGTAAACCAATCAGTCAACTAGATAGTGAACCAACCAATCATTCAACCAGTCACTAAACCAGTCAACCAGTCAGTGGAACAATCAGTCAACCAGTCAGTCATTTAGGGTTTACTCCCACTAGGCACGGTGCGTTTAAATTGTGCCCCCTCCCCACTTTCCTGCTGGCCTGCACTCACACTACATTTAAACAATCCGTGCCCGAGCACACTTACGTCATTACTCACTGCTCAGTGGGCTTGCCGGTGTTGTGCTGAATTCAGCACCCCTGCCATTAAAAGCACCCTCTCTCAGGAGCACATCTTCTTGATAAAGACAGAGATAATCTGCTTTAACTTACTTAAAAAATATTCCAAGTGAACCTGGGCATGGTTCGGAGCGATCACACTAGTCAGTTGAGCCATGCTTTCGAAGGTAACCATGCCCTGACGTGGCACGGATTGCCAAGTGTGAGTTCACCCTTAAACTGGTGAACTGCTGCACTGATGCCTAGACTGATCTCAACCCTAGAAACTTGTTCTTAATAGTGAGTCTAAGGTGACTGTAGTGCAGCAGTGCAGTCAGTGAATATGTCAGACTGGTGGTGAAAGACGATGTTCACAAAAAGATTCAAATTGAACTCTTTTCCACCCTTCATTCTCGTCATCATCTCTGAAAAACTCTCGCACAAAGGTGACGCTTCAGTAACACTAATCCGAGCGGCCAATGAATGAATCAAGTTCATTTATTTCTGTTTGTTTGTGATTTGTTTGCTTCTTCTATCGTGAAAAACTGAGCTGAATGAGTTCATCTGTGAAATTACTGTCCTCTCCAACAGCACACACAACCCGACCACAACACACACACACTTCCCAAAGAGTCCATCAGATTCAGTTCATTGAGGAGAGGGTCAGTCCTGAAAGGTGGGCTCTGAAGCAGCTCCTCATTTCCAGGCTGATCAGTGATTAAATACAGCCAGTAAAGATGAACTAAGATTTACCTTAAATTTAAAGGGCCGTTTCTCTGACAGGGATTAAGCCTGGTCTTTGATTACACAGCATTTTGAATAGAGATTTTCCATTGACAGGAAAATAAAGTCAACAACTAACCTTTAATCCCTGTTCAGAATAAAGTTTAACATGCTGTCCCAGATGAAGGAAAAATACAGTAACAGCAGGTGGTTCTGTATCACAGCGCTGTTCAGATATCGGACCTTACTTTAAGCACAAGATGTCCCTCTGGTGTTTTCTTTATGAACTGCGTCAATCTTAGAGGATTCAGAATTTATAGATATTGATTCCTATAGAACCCAACTGACTCCTACTGAACCCTATAGACTGTTACTGAACTTTACTGACTGTGACAAATCCCTATTCTCTTCTACTGACCCCTACATAGTTCTACTGTCTCCTTAATTCTATTGACCATTTGACCCCCTACTGACTCCCACTGATGGCTTCTGATTCTCCTATTGATTTCTATAGAATCCCAGATTCCATCTGATTCCTACATAACTCTACTGATTCCATCTGACTCCTACAGAACTCTACTGACTCCATCTGACTCCTACATAACTCTACTGATTCCATCTGACTCCTACATAACTCTACTGATTCCATCTGACTCCTACAGAACTCTACTGATTCCATCTGACTCCTACAGAACTCTACTGATTCCATCTGATTCCTACTGATTCCATCTGACTCCTACAGAACTCCACTGATTCCAATAGAACTCTACTGACTCCATCTGATTCCTACATAACCCTACTGATTCCATCTGATTCCTACATAACCCTACTGATTCCATCTGATTCCTACATAACCCTACTGATTCCATCTGATTCCTACATAACCCTACTGATTCCATCTGACTCCTACATAACTCTACTGATTCCATCTGACTCCTACAGAACTCTACTGATTCCATCTGACTCCTACATAACTCTACTGATTCCACCTGACTCCTACAGAACTCTACTGATTCCTACATAACTCTACTGATTCCATCTGACTCCTACAGAACTCTACTGATTCCATCTGATTCCTACAGAACTCTACTGATTCCATCTGATTCCTACAGAACTCTACTGATTCCATCTGACTCCTACAGAACTCTACTGATTCCATCTGATTCCTACAGAACTCTACTGATTCCATCTGACTCCTACATAACTCTACTGATTCCATCTGACTCCTACAGAACTCTACTGATTCCATCTGATTCCTACATAACTCTACTGATTCCATCTGACTCCTACAGAACTCTACTGATTCCATCTGATTCCTACATAACCCTACTGATTCCTATAGAACTCTACTGATTCCATCTGATTCCTACATAACCCTACTGATTCCATCTGATTCCTATAGAAGTCTACTGATTCCATCTGACTCCTACAGAACTCTACTGACTCCATCTGATTCCTATAGAAGTCTACTGATTCCATCTGATTCCTATAGAAGTCTACTGATTCCATCTGACTCCTACAGAACTCTACTGATTCCTACATAACCCTACTGATTCCATCTGATTCCTATAGAAGTCTATTGATTCCATCTGATTCCTACATAACTCTACTGACTCCATCTGATTCCTACATAACCCTACTGATTCCTACATAACTCTACTGACTCCATCTGATTCCTACATAACCCTACTGATTCCTATAGAGGTCTACTGATTCCATCTGACTCCTACAGAACTCTACTGATTCCATCTGATTCCTACAGAACTCTACTGACTCCATCTGATTCCTACAGAACTCTACTGATTCCATCTGATTCCTACATAACCCTACTGATTCCTATAGAGGTCTACCGATTCCATCTGACTCCTACAGAACTCTACTGACTCCATCTGATTCCTACAGAACTCTACTGACTCCATCTGATTCCTACATAACCCTACTGATTCCATCTGATTCCTACATAACCCTACTGATTCCATCTGATTCCTACAGAACTCTACTGATTCCATCTGATTCCTATAGAAGTCTACTGATTCCATCTGATTCCTATAGAAGTCTACTGATTCCATCTGACTCCTACAGAACTCCACTGATTCCAATAGAACTCTACTGACTCCATCTGACTCCTTAAGTGTATTATCTGTAAGACAAGGGCCACAAAGATGAATATTTCCATAGAAGATTTTCCGGGCTGTTAAATAACATAAACACTTAACAGATTCTACAAACTACGAACAAATCTGAAACTGTTTAGCACTTGTTATCCTTGTCGCCAAAAGATCTGTTGTGAAGTGTTTCATAGTGGTAAATGTAGTAAAAATCAAAGGGGCGAATGTAAAAATAGAACCCCTGATTTTTCTTACATTTTTACAACTTACATTTTCAATACTGCTGCATTTTTTATGAATAAAGGTTGTAAATAATAGCAGTATTTTGTCCCAATCACACAAAATCCACAGGTGTTTCAAATCTGCATTTGACTGCAGTCTCTGTTGTCCTACAGCGCCCTCTAGTGTCTCTTCAGTCTGACCCAACAACTGCAGAATCAGATACTGAGATCATAAATAATAAAGAGTAAGAAATGGAGGTCACCATCTCCAATTAAACCACTTTAAAGTACAATAAAAATACATGTAACAACCCCAAATAAGAACAAAAACTGGGACCACATGGGGGAAATTAAAATAAATAAATAAATTAATTAATTAAATACAAATGCAGTGTTTCATACATTTATGATTTCTATATGATTGCAGAGCGTATGCCATATACAAATAAATAAGTGATATTTTATGTTTAGTGTGTGAAAAGGGCTTCCCCTGTTGTAGTGTAGCTAAGCGATGAGTAATGGAAAAAGAAATCCACCACACAAAGAAGAGCTCAAATACCTCCAGGTGAGTTTAATAGACATTGGATTCTTAACTAGTAAGTACTAGCCCTACTAGACATTTATAAATGAGCAAAACACTGCTTAAAAATTAAAATACACACAAGAAATAGCCATAATTAAAAATAACTATTATGCAGAAACAAAAAAATGAGAGGAACAAGTTTTATATGATCTACAAATGGATTTCTTTATCCATACTGTATGCATTATTTTTTATGTCTTTTATTTCCCATTTTAACTAATTAATTGCGTATGTTTGTTTTATACTCATCTTTTTTTTATATGGAAGGCTTGGTCCTCCAGAGGTGGAAAGTAGTAAGGAAATGGTCAGAAAAGTACTTTATTACTTTAATACTTTCAATTTAACAGTTTTTTAATCATGCAGTTTCTAATCAGGCAGCAAATAATGTGTTGCCATTGGGTTGTTATTATTATTATTATTATTCTGTGCCTTTTTGGCTCTAAATATTTTGCTATTTATCCTAAACTTTATTAAGACTTCATATTCAGTCATATTTTACAAACAATCATTTTCTTAAAGATTTTCTTAAATCAAGTGTCAAGCCCAAAGTTTTACATACCTTTTCCACTTTAAAATATTGCATAATTTTACTTAACTTAATTTACTTAGTAAATATGGTTAAAAATCTATTATTTTGTCTCAT
The DNA here is from genome assembly GCF_023375975.1 of Astyanax mexicanus. NCBI lineage: Eukaryota > Metazoa > Chordata > Actinopteri > Characiformes > Acestrorhamphidae > Astyanax > Astyanax mexicanus. Next base: position 1,788,695 of record NC_064418.1, on the reverse strand, counting down.
TTGTTTGATTCAGAAAAATACAAAGGGTTCCCAAGCTATCAGGAACCACTGCACATTAACACTCTGTACTTAAAAACCCTTAAACTATAAAAATAACCATGTCGAGTTTACTTTGTATAATTTTTTTCTACAGTTTGTTTCTGCACTGAAATGAGCCCACACACTGCACACCCCAAATCAAATAAAGATTGATTTTATATTGAGTGTACACTCTGCCTGAGTTTTTCCTCCTTTTTTATTATTGATCCACTGGGCTTAATATTGTTCTCCACTGTGAGAATTTACTAAAATCACCTGTAAAAACACTGCAGCTCCACACTGAGAACTTCACTTACTATCTGTCTCTGCTCATTAGTCTATAAACATTACTTTATCAATAAAATAAAGTTACTTATATATTTTATAACTACAACACTGAGCTGGTTTTCGGAGCACACATGTTCCTAAATAGTACAAAATTTCCTAGAGATCATTATCATTTTCATGTATGTAAATGGTTGCAATATAATTATAGTGTTTTATTTCTAAGAAAAAAGTCTAAGAACTTGTTAACACTTAAATAACAGTGTAATTTAATTGATTTTAACCTGACCCTACACATAATAAAGACTTTCATATAAATATTGTTTTTACACAAAATTATAAGACATTTTGCATTTTGTACTGGGCTAATGTAAGTATTTATATAAAAGTTGAATTTAAAAAAGACCCAAAAGTGAAGCTTCAGTCCAGGTAAACAACAGACACACTGAAACAATAACATTTGTATGAAGCGAATTGAGCTAAAACCTCTTAAATTTGAACCCAAACAGGCAGTTTTCTGCTCTGTACCTCTACAGGTTTTAGTTCAGTTGCTTGGTGGTTTAGCTGCACAATCAAGTTTTTCAGGTAACTTCAGGCTTTTTTTTTTGCTCACATAAATGTGCTCACATGAACCTGAAGTGTCACCATGCTCCCATCCAAAAAAGATGTTTAATAGATATTGCATTTAGTATATACACAATTTTTAATATATTTATATAATTTTTAAACATATAAATATTTTCTTCACCAAATTAGTAACAGATGACAATAATGATTTTGACTACAGAAACAGACTTTCTCATTAATACTCGGTTTAGTGTCTCTGAAAAAAATCTGAAAATTACACTCAATCAGACAAATGAAGGTCCACGCAGAGAACTTTATTGCAGAGTCTAATTGTTTTTGAAGCACTGAGCATCTATAAAAGCATCAGGAAGTTTAATTTAAGTTGAATGAAGCTGTAATGTTGCTCTTTTTTGTTAAATTAAATTGAGATGCTAGCTGGGATATTCCCCATTGCCCTTAACAGGCCGGGACAAGTGCAATACTCCAGCAGAAAAGAACATTGCTACTGATCCCAACCTGCAAAGGAAGGGGAGAGTCAGTCAGCATGAAGCCTCGATCGGGATCATCCACCGCTATGGTCAGTTTTGCATGGATTTGCACAGCAACGGGGGAACGCTGAATGCAACCCAGCAAAACTGACCAGATCAGTGAGGAATGCACCAGTATCCTGCCGGTGACAATGGCGGCGTCCGAGACGATGCACGCGTCTAGAAGTACTTCAAGTGCTCACACTGCAGTAGAAGCATTAAAGTAAACTACCTGCACTATAAGCACTTTAATACTGCTGGGACTAGTGAAGGCCTGCTGGGGGAGGGAGGGGGGGTCTCCTGTAAACACACAAACACACACACACACACACACACACACACACACTAATAGCGGTGCGACCAGCAACATCAGAGCCAAACAAAGGAAATGACGGGGAAAGCAGGCCACCATCAGTTTTGCATAGATTTGCACAACTCAATTTTTCTTGTAGTGCAACTATGCAAAACTAGCAGAGAACTGCATTAAAGATAGAAAGGGCGGGGTCTGAGGAGAGGGGAGGATCACAGCCAACCACAGCAGAGAAAGTACGGGGGACACAGCCAATCATAGCAGGCAGACATCCCAGCCCCTTATGCCAGAAGGGGCACTTAGGGCAGTAGGTGCTAGTCTATTCCACTATCTGCACTAGATGCACCTTAGCATAAGCAGTAGTAATAGTAGTAGTAGTTGTAGTAGTTGTGCTCGCGGTGTAGTGATCCCAGCATACCTGTCTACGAGTCAAAGTGTGTATATGTATTTATATATGTGTGTGTGTCAAATGTAGAGCTTGAAGTGCCTTCACTGCAGTAGACAATACACAGAACTACCTGCACTGTAAGCACTTTGACCCTACAGTGACATCAGAGGAAAGATGCTGCCGAAGAAGAAGAAGTGACCTCAGATGAACGTCAAGAAAGGAACGGGGAATCTGAAAAAGAGAGAGACAGAAGCTGGTTACTGACATGTTCTCCACAAGTTCGGATACACAGCTTTAACACAAAATAGCAACTCTGTAATAAATCAAAATTTATCCCAAACATATAACTGTACTACAAGTTTATATTAGTGTTTTTATTCTATTGTTAGTGTATAATAATGTACTATACTTATGCTGCATTGAATCAACACTTTAATAATTTGTTACACACTGCACTTCTTGTTACACTATTTGTACTACTAATAATTATATGTTGCACTAAATTACTACATATTTATTACTAAATAAATTATAATGTATTATAATATGCATATTGAATTCAAGTATATATTGTGATGTGTATATATTAATACATCAGTATATAGTTTTACAATGCATACACTGCACCAAAGTACTAGAATGCATCAAATACTGCACTAACTGCAATACATTGCAATATACATTCTACTGTAAACAGTTCTAACTATTTCACTGTTTTACATAGTATAAAAACAGAATTTACTATTACACTCTGTAGTAACTGAAATATAAGTTAATTACTAATATTAAGTAATTACATCATGTTTACTCTAGTTTATTACGTTTATTTAACAGGTAATGCAACCAGCCCTTATTTTTACACTCATTTCGCGTGGAACAAAACTTTCACTATAATTTTTATTTTCTTTCTCCTTTTTTGCGGCGCGCTCTCCCATGCATGCACCCGCGCGCACTCGTGTGTCCCGCGCGGCATTCCTGCGCATGCGCGTTCAACATCCCTCCCCCCAGCACGCCCGTGCCCGCCCCTCCCCCTCCCTTAAAGCCCTACACCAACATGGCGCATGCGCACGCGGGCAACGCTTTCCCCCTCCCCCCACGAGCTGCACCAACATGGCGCCGCCGAGTCCGCAGCGCCCGTGTGTCTGAACCTCGCGCGCACACACGGACCCAGCGCGCGCGACACGCCGCAGTCACACTCACACACCACCGTCTCGCGACTACAACAAGAAAAAAAAACTAATAAACAATAAACATGCACACAATAAATCGACCAAACTCTAGAGGAAATAAGCGCATGTGCAACGACGCTACCCGGGCTCGTGCTGCTTCAGCTACGCGTGTTAGCCTAGCTAGCTAAAGCTCGCGACGCCTTCAGTTGCCCCCCTAGCTTGTTTGTTCGTTACTCAAGTTCTTGTTCTGATTTTTTTTCCCGTTCCACCTTAAAAGCTGCATCAGTTACACATGGGCGCCTGTGGCACCCGCGTGCAGCTGTTGCACTATTTAAGGTGGAACGGAAAAAATCCCAACAAGAACCGAACAAGAGCCTAAGAACTTAGGATTCTTCTGTTTGTTTCTTCTATTCGCTTAATATTAGCTGCTATAAAAACTAGCAGCTCGTCCTCATCCCCCCAGATATCCACTTAAAAAAACCCGAGCCAACACATTTAAATAAACCCAGATAAACTCCAACAAACTCGCACAAAAAGAGCGTCCGGCCTGCGCGTGCACCAAGACCACGCGCGCCTGAGTGTCGGCTAGCTGGTTTAGCTAGTTAGCATGCTAGCTAGCCACTTGTGTGTGTGTTTAAAATAAACAGATGTTTCTACTCCTCACCGAAAGGCAATTTCAGCCTTTTTGGGTTAAAATCCCAAACATTTACCTCAGATTTACCACTTTTGGGTCTTTATCCCCTTTTTAAGTCTCTTTTCTGTGATAATGTGTGCTAGCCCGTTAGCCTCGCGCGCGCGGCCTCCTGCCCCCATGTGCTGCTTTTGTTCTGCAGCCACACTGCGAGCAGCGCGCGGAGCCTTTCAAACACACTGAAGTAGCCCATTAACGCGTTAAAACACCGTAAACACACCGGGCGCGAGGCCACCTCCGCCCGCGCGCCCCGTCGCATTGTTTGATATGTGCGCGTGAGTGTGGATTTTTTCTTGTTTTACTGTGTTTTTATCGTAAAAAATTGTGAAGCGCGCGCGGGCGGAGGCTCCCCGCAGCAGCACCGCGAGCCGCACGCGCTTTCAAACTATCTCCCTCCCTCTCTCTATCTCTCTCGCCCCGCGAGCCATCACCGTTCGGCCGGCGCGAGGCGTACGGTGGGCTGCGCCCCCGCGCGCGGCTCGTTTATTTACGTGGGGTTTGAAATATTTTCAAAAATCACAGCCCCGCGCCGCTCCGCGAGTCTCGCGCCAACAGGTTTCATGTCAACAACACGCGCGCGGCCAGGTCCTCCATCTTCACTCACGCGCTCGCTCTCTCTCGCTTGCTCTTACCGTTCAGCTGCACGCGGGGACCCGAAACCACCAAGTCCTGCAGCGGCGTCCGCGCGAGACCCCGTCCTACAAACAGAGACACACAAACAAACAAACAAATAAACCAAATAAAAAGAAAATAGCAGCGGTGAAACACGGCAGAGTAAACAATAAGCCCCGCGCAGTGGCGGCGGCGCGCGCTGCGCTGAGCCATGTGCGCGTGAATGAAGGGCGGCGCCCACGGAACGTAAATATCTTGAGCCCAACACTTCATTAGCATACTCAAACTACTTCCGCTCGGAGCTCCACCCACCAACAACAACGGCCACAACTCAGAGAAAAACACCACTAATAAACACCGTCCACTCACATCTAACCCGTAATAACTCATAAACTGCTCATAAACCCAGTTTCACTCATATTTAACCATTTATAACTCAAACACGGAGCTAATAAACCCAACTTTACTCATAATAAACCCTTTATAACTCAAACACAGAGCTAACAACCCCCACTTTACTCATGATAAACATTTTATACCATAGAAAATACTCATAAACCCCACTTCACTCATATTTGACCATTTATAACTCAAACACACTGCTAATACACCAGACTTTACTCATAATAAACACTTTATACCTTAGAAAATACTCATAAACCCCACTTCACTCATATTTGTCCCTGTATAACTTAAACACAGTTCTAATAAACCACACTTTGCTCATAATAAACCCTTTATAAATCAAGAACTGCTCATAAACCCCACTGCACTCATATTTGTCCGTATATAACTCAAGCACAGTTCTAATAAACCACACTTTACTCATATTTGACCATTTAAAGGTCAAACACACAGCTAACAACCCCACTTTACTCATGATGAACACTTTATACCTAGGGAAATACTCATAAACCCTACCTTACTCATATTTAATAATTAATAAATCAAATACAGTGCTAATAAACCAGACTTTACTCATAAAAAAACCTTTATAACTCAAACACAGAGCTAACAACCCCCACTTTACTCATGATAAACACTTTATACCTTAAAAAAGCTTATAAACCCCACCTTACTCAAATTTAACCATTTATAACTCAAACACAGTTCTAACAAACCACACTATACTCATAATAAACACCTCAAAATAAACAAAACAATACCTCAGAAAATACTTATAAACCACACTTTACTCATATTTATTCCTGTATAACTCAAACACATTTCTAATAAACCCCACACTACTCATAATACACACTTTATCACTGAAAAACTGCTCACAAACCACACTTTACACTTATTTAACCCTTTATGACTAATACAGTGCTAATAAACCACACTTTACTCGTGTTTAAACCTTTATAACTTAAACATAGTGCTAACAACCCACACTTCTCATAAACTGCAGCTTACTCATATTTAACCATTTACTCATAATAAACCCTTTGTAACAACAAAAACTGCTCATGAACCACATTTTACTCAAATTTAACCATTTATAACCCAAACAGTACTAATAAACCCCATAATTAATCTGTTATAACAAAAAAATGCTCCACACTTCACTTATAATTAACCATTTACAACCCAAACACAGTGCTCACAGTACTAAACCCCACTTTACTCACATTTAACCATTTCTAAGTCAAAACAGCACTAATAAACACAGTCCACTCACATCAAACCCTTAACTCAAAAATTACTCATAATCCACACTGCACTCATATTTAACCCTTTATAACTCAAACACAGTTCTAATAAACCCAAACTTACTCATAATAAGCCCTTTATAACTCAAACACAGAGCTAACAACCCCCACATTATTCATAATAAACACTTTATACCTCAGAAAATACTTCTAAACCCCACCTTACTTATATTTAAGCCTTTATAACTCAAACACCGAGCTAACAACCACATCTCTACTCATAATAATCTATAACTCAAAAACTGCTCATAAACCCCACCTTATTCATATTTAACCATTTATAACTCAAACACAGTTCTAATAAACCCCACATTATTCATAATAAACCCTTTATAACAAAAAATGCTTATAAACAACATTTTCTCATATTTACTCCTTTATAACACAGTGCTAATAAATCCCACATTACTCATGTTTCGTCTTTTATAACTTAAAAATTGGGGTTTACAGCTCAGATATGGGATTAGGAGCTCATGTATGAAGGGTTATAGCTCAGGTATTATGTTTACAGCTTGAGTATTAGTGTTTAGAACTCAGGTATGAAGGGTTATAGCTCAAGTATGGGGATAAGAACTCAGGTATGAAGGATTATAGTTCAGGTATGAAGGGTTATAGCACAGGTATAAAGAGTTAGAGTACAGGTATGAGGGTTAGAGCTCAGATATAGAGGATTATAGCTCAGATATGAGGCTCTAAGCTCAGGTATGAGGGTTTACCAATCCTATGTTGGGGTTTATATGTCAGGTATGAGGGTGTATAGCTCAGGAATGAAGGTTTATAGCTTATCTTTTGAGGTTTAGAGGTCAGATATGGTGTTTAGAGGTCAGGTATGATAAAAGAACTCTTATATCTGGGCTTGGAGCTCCGGAATTAGGGTTCAGATGTCAGGTATAAGGGTGTATAACTCAGGTATGAGGGTTTATAGCCTCTATGGAGTTAAAAGCTCAGATATTGGGGATCAAAGTTCACTGCATGGGGTTTAGGACAAGGTATAAGGGTTAAGAAATCAGGTAGGGTATTTAGAGCTCAGGTATAGGGGTTTAAATCTTAGATATGATAAATTAATGCTCAGGCATAAGGGTTTTAAGCCCATATAAGGAGGTATTTTTTGTCATACATGGGTTTTAAAGCTTAACTGTACCAATACTCATTCATAGCTGTATTCTAAAAGTAGTGAACATGTCTACAGAGTTTAAGAACTTTTCGAGAGGAGATTCTGGATGTCCAAATTTGTTATAAATGCAACATTTTGCAAGAAAAAAGCATTTCCTGTTTATGCAGGAGATGCTAGAGGTGTCTGACTCTGAGGGTCCTTTGGCTTTGTGTGTGTGTGTGTCCCAGCCCACCGGCCTCTGGTGGCTTTAAAATGGTAGCTTTAGTGTTCTGCCCACCATAGGCCAGCAGGCCAGGAAACAGCGGGGGTGGGATTTAGTGCAGTGTGTGTGTGTGTGTGTGTGTGTTCGTGCTTGTGTGTGGTAGGAGGTGAGGGGGTCTGGAATTGTTTCTGTGAGTCCTAGGGTCAGGCTGGCTGACCTTTCACCTTCAGCCCTATTCATGTGCAAAATTTCACAAAGAATAAAGAGGAACGTCTCTCAGAGCGGCAGCAGTTCAACCAGGCAAAACCAGAACCACCTCAGAAACAACCACTCCACAACCAAGACCAGAACCACCTCAGAAACAACCACTCCACAACCAAGACCCAAACCCACCCCAGAAACAACCACTCCACAACCAAGACCCAAACCCACCTTAGAAACAACCACTCCACAACCAAGACCCAAACCCACCCCAGAAACAACCACTCCACAACCAAGACCCAAACCCACCCCAGAAACAACCACTCCACAACCAAGACCCAAACCCACCTTAGAAACAACCACTCCACAATCAAGACCCAAACCCACCTTAGAAACATCCACTCCACAACCAAGACCAGAACCACCTCAGAAACAACCACTCCACAACCAAGACCAGAACCACCTCAGAAACAACCACTCCACAACCAAGACCCAAACCCACCTTAGAAACAACCACTCCACAACCAAGACCCAAACCCACCTTAGAAACAACCACTCCACAACCAAGACCCAAACCCACCTTAGAAACAACCACTCCACAACCAAGACCCAAACCCACCCCAGAAACAACCACTCCACAACCAAGACCCAAACCCACCTTAGAAACAACCACTCCACAACCAAGACCCAAACCCACCTCAGAAACAACCACTCCACAACCAAGACCCAAACCCACCCCAGAAACAACCACTCCACAACCAAGACCAGAACCACCTCAGAAACAACCACTCCACAACCAAGACCCAAACCCACCCCAGAAACAACCACTCCACAACCAAGACCAGAACCACCTCAGAAACAACCACTCCACAACCAAGACCCAAACCCACCTTAGAAACAACCACTCCACAACCAAGACCCAAACCCACCCCAGAAACAACCACTCCACAACCAAGACCAGAACCACCCCAGAAACAACCACTCCACAACCAAGACCCAAACCCACCTTAGAAACAACCACTCCACAACCAAGACCAGAACCACCTCAGAAACAACCACTCCACAACCAAGACCCAAACCCACCTCAGAAACAACCACTCCACAACCCAGACCCAAACCCACCTTAGAAACAACCACTCCACAACCAAGACCTAAACCCACCCCAGAAACAACCACTCCACAACCAAGACCAGAACCACCTCAGAAACAACCACTCCACAACCAAGACCAGAACCACCTCAGAAACAACCACTCCACAACCAAGACCCAAACCCACCTTAGAAACAACCACTCCACAACCAAGACCAGAACCACCTCAGAAACAACCACTCCACAACCAAGACCCAAACCCACCTTAGAAACAACCACTCCACAACCAAGACCCAAACCCACCTTAGAAACAACCACTCCACAACCAAGACCCAAACCCACCTTAGAAACAACCACTCCACAACCAAGACCCAAACCCACCTTAGAAACAACCACTCCACAACCAAGACCAGAACCACCTCAGAAACAACCACTCCACAACCAAGACCAGAACCACCTCAGAAACAACCACTCCACAACCAAGACCCAAACCCACCTCAGAAACAACCACTCCACAACCAAGACCCAAACCCACCTCAGAAACAACCACTCCACAACCAAGACCAGAACCACCTCAGAAACAACCACTCCACAACCAAGACCCAAACCCACCTTAGAAACAACCACTCCACAACCAAGACCAGAACCACCTTAGAAACAACCACTCCACAACCAAGACCAGAACCACCTTAGAAACAACCACTCCACAACCAAGACCCAAACCCACCTTAGAAACAACCACTCCACAACCAAGACCAGAACCACCTCAGAAACAACCACTCCACAACCAAGACCCAAACCCACCTCAGAAACAACCACTCCACAACCCAGACCCAAACCCACCTTAGAAACAACCACTCCACAACCAAGACCCAAACCCACCTTAGAAACAACCACTCCACAACCAAGACCCAAACCCACCTTAGAAACAACCACTCCACAACCAAGACCCAAACCCACCCCAGAAACAACCACTCCACAACCAAGACCAGAACCACCTTAGAAACAACCACTCCACAACGAAGACCAGAACCACCTCAGAAACAACCACTCCACAACCAAGACCCAAACCCACCTTAGAAACAACCACTCCACAACCAAGACCAGAACCACATTGTATTTTGGTAGAATTGTATTTTGTAGTTGGCTTACTTTCAGCATTTCTCCCTCTGTTTGGTTTGGTTTTATACAGGCACAAACCTAAACGCACCAGAATGCACACCAATAAACCACGAGAGCAAATTCTCTCCTCTGATTGGTCAGAGCTGTCTGGCGTGGGGAGCAAGAAGGTAAATAAAAAGAGAAGATTCTGTGTCCCAGCTTTTATATCTGTATATCTGTGCAGCGTGAAGCTGCTTTACCACAGAACGCTGAAAACTTTCAGACAGAGACAGCATTCGTTCATAGCTGTGGTAATTAGCCTTATCTGGTTAATATTTCAGATTAAACTGTACCTTATGAGCAATTTAGCTCAAATAAAAGGAGTATAGTGTTAAACAAATCAAAAATTCTCTGTGAAGTATTTAGGTGCTCTTATCTGGGGAGCTGTTAACTTGCAGTTTCTGAGGCTGGTAACTCTAATGAACTAATCCTGCACAACAGAGGAAACTCTTACTCTTCCTTTCCTGGGGCGGTCCTGATGAGTGCCAGTTTCATCATAATGTTTTGATGTTTTTTTTTTCTTTTCTCATTTCTTTTGGTGAGGGAAATGACAAAAAGTGTTCCAAGAGACCTGAGAGCTCGAAATAAAGAATATCAGCCACTACCCAGCAACTACTGATCTGTGTTCCTAACTCTTTTAAAGGCAGGTCACAGGTGTTGCTGGTTAGGCTTGATTGACTCCAGTACCTACCCAATGACCCCCTCTGGTGGCCGGAGGCTGCCTAGCCCTGGAGCCAGCCCTCACACTTAGATGAGTGGTTCTTTCTTCTCATAATCTGGATTAGAACATTACTCAAATATTCACTATTCACTGTATACCTGTAACTCTACCTCTTCACTACTTTACTTTAACTGATGCTCTCAAACACTTTATTAAGAGACAAGAAATTCAAGTAATTAACTCTTGACGAGTTCAGCACAGCTGTTAACTGAAAACCTGAGTTACAGGCGACTGAATGATATTAGTATTAATCTACAGTGCAGAATTGTTTAAAGTAATGAATTGTGAACGATATTATACCCTGAAATATGGGGCCATATCACCCACACCTAATTATTACATCAGGGTTTTACTTCTTTTTTTTTTTTACCTTTTTTTATCAAAAGAAAAATTCACACTGTTCTCATTTCCCATTATATATCTACTAGAGACAGATTATATCTGTCCAGTATCATTTATTTTACTTTAATCCTGGATGTATGGTGATATATGGAGTGCATTATTTTTAGTATCATGATATTCTGAATCATAGACTTCTTCTGTTACAAATCTGATCAAATTATTGTATTTTTGTTTATTTCTCAGTTAGGGGTGTGCTATATCATCTTGTATGCAACAATAACATTTTATTTTCATTTTATTGCAGTAGTGTGTTCTTACGTTTTTTTTTTTTTATTTAGTGTTTTGTCATATTATCATGTTATCATGAAAATACCATAAAATATTGTGATATTATTTTAGGGCCACATAGCTCACCAGGAAAGATAGATAGATAGATAAAACTATGCATACCCAATCAGACAACATATTAATTTCTAGTTAAAATGCAGTTATCTGATCACTAGGTGTGATTGGCTGTTATACTGTATGTGATGATTCCTCAGATCATCACATCACACCAGCAGTTGGGTCAGTGTGTTGCTCCACTGCAAAGGCAGGATTTACAGCGCTCACCTCAACACCTCAACACCCCCCCAACACAAACCTGTCCTCCTGCAGATCCAGAACAAAACCAGGATTTGTCTCTAAAGATGATACGGTTTCAGTCTGCAGAAGCCCAGGTTTCACCTCCACAAAACCACTGCAAACACAATGACTGTGGCTGCTGACTGATGGACCAAATAGACGGTGGGGGATTTGTTAAAACGGCCATCCTGCATACAGATTCCCAGCTAACATGTTATAAGAACGTTATTATAAGAACTTTATAAGAATGTGTAGAAAAGTTTTTTTAAAAAGGTTCCAGAATGGAAATAAAGAAAATAATTTCCGAAAACATAATAATGATTTGCATTACAATATTATTAGAACATTTCTCACATAACGTTCCTACAGCAGTGAGGTCCTCCTACACTGTACAAAATACAACTTTATTAAACGAAAATCACCCAAAAACCTATAAATACCTACCCATCCCCCTAAAAACCCTGAGCAAATCTGAATTAATAAAAATATTTCTTGGTGAAGGTAAAACAGCACCTTTTGCTGCCAAATATGTGGAACATGTCACAACCTGAGGGAAAGTGAATAACTCCACAATAAACCACAATTTAATATTATACTTGACTATTCTAACTACCCTAATTATACTAACTATTATTGTTGTTGATATTATTGTTGTTTATTACTATTGTTACTATTATTGTTGTTATTATTACTATTGCTATTATTTTCATTGTTTCTTTTTATTGATGTTTCTATTATTATTTTCAGTGATATAGTCTTACTATATGTTCAGTTTTTTTTTATATATATATATATATATATATATATATATATATATATACAATTATGTGCTTTGGCAACATTGTTTTCAAAATTGTAAAAATTAAAACACTGACACAAGTGACGTTTCAGTGATGTCACCAGAATAGTGACGTATGTGTCACCAAGACTGAGAGTGTATGTAACAAAAAAAAAAACTTTGGTTTGATTTAATTTAGTGTTTTTCAGTAAGTAAAAATAAATACGTGCAGTAATGAACTTCAGCCACACGAGGGCAACACAGACCAGCTTATCTATTTAATACTGGTATTACTTACCTGTACTATTCTCTCTCTCTCTCTCTCTCTCTCTCTCTCTCTCTCTCTCTCTCTCTCTCTCTCTCTCTCTCACACACACACACACACACACACACACACCTGTTTCTGTAGTTGTACCCTTTTAACCTTAATGTGTGCAAAGAAGATTTTCTCTGAATGATAGCCTGAAACATTTTAACAAATCTTGAAAAAAGTCTTGAAAAAAAAAAAAAACAAAATCAAAAACAGTATTTGTGTAATAGTTAACCCTCTATGGCATGAATTATACTTTTGAGGAGAAACTAATCACAACACTAGATTTTTTTTCTTTCTGAAAACTTTTTTTAGACAGTATTAGAAATTAGAAAGAAAATAGTAATATTATAAACAGCAAAATACACTTCTTTACATATTCTTGCACATATACATATTTTGTTTATGACCCAAATACCAAATTAATGTATACAAGCCATTATATTTGTAACATTATCTTAAAAATACAATTAAAATAATAATAAAAAAAAATAAAAATAAGGTAATGTATGAAATAGTGTAATAACCAAAAGCTGGTTTATTACATCATGTCATAAAGGGTTAAATAACAATACTGCAACAATGAAAGGCACATTACAGCTCTGGGAACAATTAAGAGATCACTTCAGTTTCTGAATCAGTTCCTCTGAATTTGCTATTTATAGGTTTATGTTTGAGTAAAATTACCATTGTTGTTTTGTTTTAAACTACAGACAACATTTCTCCCAAATTCCAAATAAAAATATTCTCATTTAGAGCATTTATTTACAGAAAATTTGAAATATCTGAAACATCAAAAAACAGACCTCAAACAATGCAGAGAAAACAAGTTCAAAACAAATCCAGAAATCAATATTTGGTGGAATAACCCTGGTTGGTTTTTAATCACAGTTTTTTTTTTCATGCATCTTGGCATCATGTTCTCCTCCACCAGTCTTACACACTGCTTTTGGATAACTTTATGCTGCTTTACTCCTGGTGCAAAAATTCAAGCAGTTCAGTTTGGTTTGATGGCTTGTGATCATCCATCTTCCTCTTGATTATATTGTAGAGGAAGTTATCCCATTTTTTCCATAGGTGTATATTGATATTTACACAATGCAGTTTATAGATTTTAACACTAGATGGTGCACGTGACCAACAGCAGCACAGTTACACAGTTCTGCAGCCGGTGACCCCAAAACAAGGCCGAGTTTGTTTTTAGAGAGCGAGCATCGCTGAGCATCACTGAGCTTCAGTGTGAGAGAGCAGGGTTACACTACAGAGGAGAACCAGGCTGAGAAAACTCCGGTCTTTAAATTGGGTGAAAAGAGCCAATCGCTGAGACACTGAAGTGTATGAGACATGTGACTGATGGGAGTTAATCTGCTGGTGTGAGATAATAACAGCAGGACGGAGACGCTGAGGCCTGATTGGTCTCAGAGAGCCTTCAGACATCAGACTGACCCGCAGTCAGTTCATCAGTGCAGCAGCTCTTTCACAACTACACACACTAAACCAACACTCCACACAGCAGCTGCTGCTCTCCAAACGCACTGAAACCTCACTAAACACTCTGCTCACTCTGCTCACTCCCGCTGATGTTTGAAGTCTGTATGACAGCAGACCCAGATAACAGCAGGGAGAGAGATCAGACGAGGACATCGGCTCTGTTCTTTATTCTATTAAAACTGTAATTAATCGAGAACTGAGGAGAGTTCTGCCCTTGATTCGTTAAATACGTTTTTGTGGCTTAGTTTATTCAGATTTTGACTTCAATGGGCTCTGTCGTACAGCCTGTGCAAGGTGCGTCAGGATGCTCGTTGCTATCTTACACCCCGTCAACAGTCCCCAACTTCCCCCTCAAATACAGGTGCGCCACTGACTGATTAAAACCCTGACAACAGCTCTGTTAACTATTTAATGTATTATTAATTATTTAATATTTAATTTAATCTATCTATCTTGTGTCCATGCTGTTAAAATAGCAACCAAGTTTAGGAATAAATCTATACTGATGTTCGTGGTGGTCCGTTAGTGAGGTGTGTTCAAGTAAATTTCTGGAGTGTTTCTATCTTGGTGGCGGGAAATACAGGTGCGCCACTGACTGATTAAAACCCTGACAAGAATAATGAATAAAATAGCAGAGCTCACCTGCCTTTTTTGTGTCCTCACAATACCAAAGACACGCCTTAAATCCAGCTGTGTGATGCGTAATTTACCAATGCCCTTGGTGTTTAAACTTCCGTACATTTATAAGCTAACAAACCTTCACTAGAGTCCAGTTACAAACCAGAGATAAAAAACATGGAAAACCCTCCAGCAGATAAACAATAATAAACACAAATTAACATAGTAAATGGTGACAGATACATGTAAACACAATTGAATAGTGTCAAATTAAACAATACACATTAATAAATACCAACAAACACCAATAAAAACACCAACACATACATGAAAATACCACTGACTACCATTTATCTCCAACTGCAACATAAATCAATACTAACAAACATGATTAAAACCAACAAACACCAATAAATAGCAAAATAAATGTCAATACATACCAATAAACAGCAATGTAAATCAACAAACACCAGTAAATAACAATGACTACAGTTATTGGATTGACAGTGTAGGGTCTTGGTTTCTCTCAATGATTCCTCTTTTTGTTCTTTGGGTTTTTTTCTGCTCTTTGAGCACTCAGACCTGGATCTCTGATCTCTGTATTTCTGTTCTGTGGAAACTCTCACTCTTATTGCACTTCTGTCTGTAGCTTCAAAACCTTTTTACCATCTTTAAGATCAGTTCAGATCAAATCCTCCGATTCTACAGCCTGCAGTCTGAGGAGCAGATCCACCACCGCTTCAGTTTGTTCTGCCTCCTCACAGAAACATTAATGCAGTGATTCTGCTCAGAGAGAACTGACGGACTGTTTATTCTGCTTCTGAGCTCCACTCTTCATCACATGCTGCCGTAGAGAACGGCTGGAGTGTGAAGTCGTGCCAGGTGTTTGTGTGCAGTTTGAGTTTGGATCAGAAAAGCCTCCTCATAAAGCCTCCAGAGTCCTGCAGTAAAGAGGCTTTGAAGAGCAGTTTAGCTGATAAAACTCTACACTAGCCTCTCTGACCGTTCGGCTTCGTCTACGGCAGCGCCGGGCCGCATCGGGACGGACCCAGCTCCCAAAAAGAGCCGGAGCGACTGCGCCGTCAGCGCTTCCTCACACAGCGCCGAGCGCTAGAACTCGCGCTCACGCTCACGCCTGCAGCCGGAACAACGGCTGCTCTTTGGAGGACGCAGGTCGAGTTAACGTTCTCTCTCCGTCCGTAATCCGCCGCTCATTTGCATTTTAATTCTGTGGGGTTTCTTCAGGGCCGGTGGCCAAATCCTGCGGCGCTGAATGAGGCCTGTGTTTGGCTGGACCTGAGCGCAGGACGCTAGCAAAACCTGCTAATCCGCCGCGCGCAGCGTTAGCGCTTTACAAGCTCGTCTCGCCTGATTAGCTAAAAGCCTGCAGAGTAATAAGAGAGCAATTATTGGTGTCGTTTGAATTGCTGTTAATGAAGGGTGAGAAAGAATATGACCACAGGTAACTCAACGGCATTCAATTCATATTAAAATCTAATTTGGTTCAGATTCATTCACACAGCACTTATTTTATTTGTACGAAATGCAGTAAGTTTTTGGCATGTGTTGCAAAATTTCTGCTTTATACACAGTTAGCAATTCAAAACTCTGTTCTCTGCATAAGACATAAAGTCACATGTCTTCATTTCAAAACACTGTAATTCAAACGTGAGGCAATATAAAGAGTGAGAGGGGGATGAAGAGTGAGAGAGGGATGAAAGTGTGAGAGGAAGGGGTAGAGTGAGAGGGGGGTGAAGAGGGAGGGAGAGAAAGAGGAGGAGGAGTGGGAGGGGGATGAAGAGTGAGGAGGGGAGTAAGAGTGAGAGGAAGGGGTAGAGTGAGAGGGGGAGAAAAAGTGAGGGAGAGAAAGAGGAGGAGGAGTGAGAGGGGGATGAAGAGTGAGAGAGGGATAAAAGAGTGAGAGGGAGGGGTAGAGTGAGAGGGGGAGAAAAAGTGAGGGAGAGAAAGAGGAGGAGGAGTGAGAGGGGGATGAAGAGTGAGAGAGGGATAAAAGAGTGAGAGGGAGGGGTAGAGTGAGAGGGGGAGAAAAAGTGAGGGAGAGAAAGAGGAGGAGGAGTGAGAGGGGGATGAAGAGTGAGGAGGGGAGAAAGAGTGAGAGGAAAGGGGTAGAGTGAGAGGGGTGGGTAGAGCTGATAGAGGAAGAGTGAGAGAGGGATAAAGAGTGAGAGGGAGGGGTAGAGCTGCTAGAGAAGAGTGAGAGGGGGATAAAGATTGAGAGGGAGGGATAGAGCTGCTAGAGGAAGAGTGAGAGGGAGATAAAGAGTGAGAGGGAGGGGTTGAGCTGATAGAGGATGAGTGAGAGGAGGAGAACGAGGGATGGGTAGAGCTGATAGAGGAGAGTGAGAGGGAGATAAAGAGTGAGAGGGAGGGATAGAGCTGCTAGAGAAATTCATGGTCAAAGTAGGAAAGGACTTTTAAATGAATGAGAGCAACTTTGTCTGATAATGTCATTAATCATGGACTTTTACTGCCCCTACTATGTGACAGGAGGTAGTATGGTGTTCCTTGACTTTTGCCATCTCCTGTGGAAGCTAGAATGCTGCCGTTACCTGTGGGATATGCTCATTATTATCATTTCAGATTCCCAAGATCAGGCCTTCCTCAACCTCCAACCTCTCACATCTTCTGGCCAGAGTTTAGCTTTAATCCCAAGAATTTAATACTTGCAAAACACCAGCACTGCAATTCATTCAGCAGACAATGTTTTCAAAGTGTCTTTATATTTTTAGAACAATTAGTGCATTTTAATGTTGAAATATTGTTATATCTGTCTCCTTATCCTACCTCATCAGTTAACTTATTGATTTCTTTCCATATTCAACATTATGCCCCTATCACTAGCATTGTAAGCCTGTTGGGAGCATCACAACCCAAGTCCATTTCACACTGAATTTCTCCTTTAAATGGTGCTGGAGAACAGCAGAAGGTAGCTGCTGCATAATTTAAGGTGGAATATAAAATTCAAATAAAGACTGACTGCACTTTTCTCTTATCACTGGCTATTGACTGGACCCTTTCAGTGAAGAGTTGCTGACCAGTATACACTACTAGATTATGCTCAGAATTGGACTGAAAACGTGATTGACATGCACTCCGTGCTCTGAAACTCAATTCAGAAGCCAAAACAGAGTGTGCACCCCTCACACACTACTCAACTCACTCTCCAAATGTCCATTCTGACTGACAATACTGACTGCAGACCAAAGCCAACCAGCACAGACCCAGCCAGACTGAGAATCAGGGCTAAAAATGGGGCATAAGTGTGAAAAAAGGGCTGATACATTTAGTTTAATTACACCAATTCCATTAAATACTCTGTATTTACACAAGTAAATTTGTAAATGTCAGCAAAGTCATTCAAAGTCATTCTTTGCAGTTATTTTGAAAATTGTAATGAGGCACAGTGAGTTAATATCGTCCACAACTTGACCATTTATTGGAGTTCTCTTAACAGACACGTTCACGAGGCACAGGCTACGCTTGCACATACACCCGCTTTACAATCCCTTACCCCAGCTCCGTCCTCCTACTCATCTGATGTCACCTCAACAGTCCAATAGAAACTCTATTGTGTAGGTATGGCACTAAATAAGCAGACTTTTTTTACTAAACAACCATAACAATGCATGACAAAAATCATCCCAGTTTTTTGCTTTTATTTTTGTCTTTTTTTGTGGGATTTTGCTGATAACGAGTTTTGCTTCTGGGATCTCTCTTTTGCTTCTGCTAATATTTTTGCTTCTGAGTTTTGGCACAGTTTTTTACAGGTGGGCGGGGCTTAGAAGAAGGCGTTCCCATTGAATCTCCATTGGTCACCTGATTTTGGACTGATGGGTACCCTAAAACCATGTCTGATACCTACCAATGGAGATTTAAGGGGAACATCTTTTTCCAAAACAAAAATAAGCAGAAGCAAATGAGAGATTCCAGAATTAAAAGTCTTTGACAGCAAAATCCACAGAAAATCCATAAAAAAAACAGCAAAATAAAAGCAAAGATTGGATAAAATCCAAACTAAAATATTGTTTTTCCTTTTGATCCTTAAGGGGGATTAAAGAAGGAATGACAGTACCAGTGTATAAAAAGCACCCGTATAACCATTAGTGCAAATATGGAGGTCCCCCATTCCAAAAAAAGACAAGCAATGCCCCACTAAAAGTAAAAGCATATCCCTACTAGAACTTAAAGCAGGAGATATAACACCAAATCTGCTTGATGCAACTCTTTTTCTGAGAATATTTTGGGTCTAAAATGTGTTTGTAAAAATGTAAAATCATACAATGGTGGTAAAAACAGGATGCAGTACATTGAGCCTCAAAAAAGTCATATAGAAATGGATTTATTTCAGATTTGCCATTTAGATTTTACCATCATTAACATTCTATATTCTGTATATCTCTCAAGAGGATGACTAGTGTAGTAACAGACCATGTATGGTCGACGTGTCCCACCCACACAGTGAAGTACAGCGCGGAAGTAAAGTAAATGTGTCCCGGTTGTCAGCCCTAATCGAAGACCTCCTCCTCTAGATATACGGCGCAGTGGTTAACATGCTTCTCCACTCTGCTAAAGCAGGCTAGCATGCATGATAGCATTAAAATGCATCTCTAAATAGTTTATAAGTGTGTCATTTTGATAGATAAGCTCGCTCGTGTATGGAAGCCCAGCTACGTATAACTGTCTCTCATAGAAAATGAATGGAATGATCCCTGTTAGCTTAGCGGCTACATCAACGCTTGTACTCTGGCTGCCCTTTCTAAAGCTCTCAGAACATCACCCACCCATTCGAGCGCACAAATCTTAGTCACGGTTCCTGTTCTAATTTTAAATCAGTGTGTAAGCGTCTCCATTAGCATCAGGCTAGTTCCTGTAGTGTCGTGTGAGAGTTTCAGTGATTTCACTGCTCAGAACATCAACGCACTCCGATCTCTCGTTTTCTCTCGTTTTAAATAATTCACAGGAATTAGATTACAGTGAAACTTTGCAGTTTGAGTCGCCTTATAGGCTGAACTAAAGCACAGAAAAGGATCTTGTGTTAGCATGCTAGCTAGCTTTTGTTCCTTAAACAGAAACAGATCTTAAAAATAGACCCTTCTTTTAGCTCCTGTTTCACAGACATGATGTTCTTTCTAAAGTTGGAAAGAAATTAGTATACTTTGCTTAAATCAGCCGACACATTATATTCCTATTGAAAAACCTGGTAGCGCTTTATAAACCAGGGTAAGTTCCTTTTATTTACGGTGTAACTTCTCTGGATGAACCAGTACATTAAAAACACTTATCAGGTCCTACAGGTACTTTAACTGTAGGTATAAATAAATAATAAGTACAATCAGTAACAACTAGGTAACTTTCTGAAACTTACGTTGTACTTTTCCAACACTTATGGTGTAACTGTTCTCTATGAATCAGTAAATAAAAATTACTTATAGGGTCCTACTCATGCTTAAATGTGTGGTGCAATTTTTACATAAAACAATATATATTAATTTTGCGCTTTGTTCTTGGCAGTTATGAAGGGTTAATTTCATTCACACTCCAGGGAATTATTATTATTCTAATAATTGTATGAGTTTGAAAAATAAGAAGATAATTTGATTTATGCTTTTAAAACGCTATAGTTTGTAATGTCAAGACTAAAATAATACAATAATATTTAAATATCTTCAATAACACAATCAGGAATGCTGAGATTTTAAAGAAAATCTATTCATTAATACACAGAAACCACAGGACTTTATATTAATAGTTAATAAAAACCCATACCTCACCTGATTTTTACTGTTCTTACTCTTCTTATAAGTACACAGTATTTACTCAGTAAGTACTCATAAACAACAGGGAGCATTGGGCTGTATTATGTAGTGCACAGTAGTGTTTTACCTTAATTACTCTGTAAGTACACAATACTTACACTCTAAAACACGGACTGTATTATAAACCTTTATTGAATATTTTTAATCTCTGTCAGAGCTCCCCACATACTATTTTTTATAGGAATCACAAATTACCTATACATACTAAGGTTTATAAATATAAGGTAGCTTTAGGAAAACAGAAGGGTAAATACCATTTATTTACTGCATATTATTTCGTTGCATATGTTGGATTTTTGTATTTTCTGCTCTGTATATATAGAAAATGTAGTTTTAAGTACATTTTGGGACTCATCTTTTAAAATGTCACTTCCAGTTGGTGTAAAGGCTATAGGAAGGATGGGAGTTGTTTGTTCATTGCATATTGTAAAATATGAAATGTCAATAAATATCAGATAAAAAAGAAATAGATCTTAAAAATCTTCTGAGATTTTTAATAAATGAGCGTGATTCCCTCAAGATATTAAATACAATATTTTCCATGCATATTTTCTGCGGTTGGTGCAATGCCTTGTCATTGTTGCTCTATAGAATAAAGAGTGCTGCTCTTGCTGATGCTTTCTACCTCCTGGTTGTGAATGTACAGTATCTCTGCGATGACCTTGCTGACTAAATCATCCTGTCTCCCTGCCCTCGTGGGGACTTTATAAATGCAGAATCTGATGGAAATCCAATGGGAGTAAACAATGGATCAGTTCGCTGATTAATGAATATTTAGAGCTCTTCATTGTTTCAGCTTTTTGTTGTTTACTCACAAAAACATTGAACGGGTTCATAGTTTTTTTGGTCTTGCTTTGTGTAAATAACTCTCTGGAGCGGTACACAGTTTTGTTGCATTGAGGTGGCTTTACGTAAAACGTGTTGTCCGTCTTAAAGTATTGTATTATAAGGCACACTATCAATAAACATATATTTTCTGTTATATTTTTGTACATAAGGTGCTCCAAATTATAAGGCACATTTTATGTGACACTAGTAAGGAACAGCGGTGTCGCCATGTTTTCTTTCGAATTCAGCATGTAATTCACCTGTAAAGCTAAGCTAAGCTAAGTAAACAAAACTGTAATTATTTAAAAAAAAAACAAGTCAGACAAGTAAAACGAGCCCTGGATGTTAATCTACACAGATTTCTCTCCTGAAAATTGTTTATTTGGTTGACTAAAGCGCTTCCATTTATTTACAGTAAGTTTAGCTTTCTAGATTTCCACTAAAGCTGGAGCATTAGCATTAGCATTAGCAGCTAACCGCTAGCAGTTAATGCTACCCAACAGAGCTACACTGAAAAACCCTGAGCATTCCGGGTTTTAACATGGTAAACGTACAACGCACAGGCTACAGTCCAATATACTCACCTCTGAACGGTGAAAGATCTAGCACTGTGGTTAGCAGGTAATGCTAATGCTACTCCAGCAGTGCTAGCCAGGGTTAGCAGCAAGATACAGGCTGATAATACACACCTCTGGATGGCCAAAGATCTAGTGCTTAGTGCATTTATATTTAGCTAATGCTAATACTGCTGTAGAACTAAACTGAAACTCCTGTACTGTATAACACGAAGTGGCTTTACTGACTGGTAAAATTCATATATAGGACACAACTACGATTTTTGGGCAGAATTTTAAGCTATTCTATAGAGCCTGTGCATTTACCCACCCCAGCTTTCTCTCGCTCTCTCTCTCTCCACTCCCCACCCTCCTTTTCGCATTTCCTCGCACTCTACCAGAGTAAGTGTGTTGTTTTCAGAGCAGATGCTGAGTCACCATTTTCGAAAACAGTTATTAAAGCTAAAATGCTGTTAAACTGTCAGAAAGGGATATAAAATACATCCATATCAGGTTTTCCAGTGTTGTTTTTTTTTGCTCTAAGTTGGATAAACTCTCATCATTACTGGTTCACTTGAAGAGAAGAAACTCTAGTTGTTTTATTTGATGAGAAAAGCAAACAAACACACCTAATAGTCACACTGTTTAATGGTCTAATCAGTCTAAGTTGATTCACACACTAACATACTAGTGTAAAAGTAGCATTTAATGGATAAACTGGGTCAAACTGAGGTGAATGAAGAATAAATAGGATGCTAAAAGTTGATAACACATTGCGATGCAATGGAAGTTTAGACTTTCAGATTTAATTCAAGGGTTGAACATAAATATCCTATGAAGTTTTTAAGAATTACAATCTGTTTTCTACAAAACCTCTTCATTTCAAGTGCTTAAAAGTAAATGGACAATTGAAGTTTACCATGGGACACCTGGGACTAGGGGGCGGAGCTACAAATGAACAGGTGAGCAACAGAGGAGGAGACAGGATACACACGGGGCACGTGCAGAGGGTAAATAAACACAGAGAAACACGACCACAAAAAGGGGAAACACAGGGAAACAGGGTCGTGACAAGTACACTAATTTTAGCATAGAAAGAACTAAAACTAGACGAGCTAACTTTAACAAGAAGCTCAGAATTTGTTTGCTGCTTGGTGTGAATCAAAATGAATGGAATTTGATTTAGTTGGCTTTATGTGGTGACACAGATTAAGCATAATGTTTACAAATAGAGAAGATACTCTCATTTTAGAACCTATTTATTTTTAATTCTTAATCTGGTCTCAGTCTTGACTGGGACAAAATGCATATGCGTCTCATTCCGTGTTTCACGTGACTGCTTTTAAATACAGCTCTTAGCATAGCAGTGTGCAGCTGTATGTCATTATCAGCGCATGCATTTTACACAGCTGTATGCAAATAGTGTGAACTCTTAGCCGAGAGAAATGTTTTTTTGAAAGGTGCAGAAGAAATGCAAATAACACTCAGCCTGGTTGTGCAGATTTGAGCAGTTTTTTTTTTTATCTTATCTTTCAGTGAGGTTTTATTTGTGTGGTATGTCGTAAAAGAAAAAGCAAAAAACGCTGAGCTAATCTGTAGCCTTGGTGCAGCCGATCTTCAGGGCTTTATTTTATTTTTAAATCATCTGCATGAAACTGCATATATTAATACTTAAGATTGATGATACTGAAGATAAATAAATAAATAAGCTTTTAAATAAATGAACCTGAAACTGTTTCCAATTCAAAGGGTTCTTAAATTACGATAAACATGTGCAACAAGTCAGTTATAAATTTATTCATTAATTCGTATGCCATTGGTGTCTTTGATCTCTACCGGTTGTTGAGGGATTTTGGTCAATAAAAATAAGGATACGAAACATTTTTGTATAATATAACATAATATAATCTAAGCAAAACTATTGCTAATTGGTAATTATAGGATGGATATTTCTGTCAGGGAGTAAAAGCTGTTAATTTCTGCAGATTTCAGCTGTGATTGGTCTTGGTCTTGACTTGGACTCAACATGTCCCAGTCTTGGTCTTGATTTAGACTCAACATGTCTTGGTCTTGACTTGGACTCGACTATAAAAAGTCTTGGTCTTGACTCGGACTCAACATGTCCCAGTCTTGGTCTTGATTTAGACTCAACATGTCTTGGTCTTGACTTGGACTCGACTATAAAAAGTCTTGGTCTTGACTCGGACTCAACATGTCCCAGTCTTGGTCTTGATTTAGACTCAATATGTCCCGGTCTTGGTCTTGACTTGGACTCAACATGTCCCAGTCTTAGTCTTGACTCAGACTCGACTAATAAAAAGTCCTGGGCTTGACTCGGTCCCAACATGTCCCAGTCTTGGTCTTGACTTGGACTCAACATGTCCCGGTCTTGGTCTTGATTTAGACTCAAGATGTCTTGGTCTTGACTTGGACTCGACTATAAAAAGTCTTGGTCTTGACTTGGACTCAACATGTCTCGTTCTTGGTCTTGACTTGGACTCAATATGTCCCAGTCTTGGTCTTGACTTGGACTCAACATGTCCTAGTCTTGGTCTTTATTCAGACTCAACATGTCTTGGTCTTGACTTGGACTCGTCTATAAAAAGTCTTGGTCTTGACTCGGACTCAACATGTCCAAGTCTTGGTCTTGACTCAAGCAAAACTATTGCTAATTGGTAATTATAGGATGGATATTTCTGTCAGGGAGTAAAAGCTGTTAATTTCTGCAGATTTTAGCTGTGATTGGTCTTGGTCTTGACTTGGACTCAACATGTCCCAGTCTTGGTCTTGACTCAAGCAAAACTATTGCTAATTGGTAATTATAGGATGGATATTTCTGTCAGGGAGTAAAAGCTGTTAATTTCTGCAGATTTTAGCTGTGATTACAGTTTTTCTCCTTGAGGAGACGTGAGTGTGACTGCAGATCACACTGCGCTTTCGTAAAGGTACAAAACCAACCTGAGCCGAAAGTGAAGTGGCATGAAAAATTCATAACATCCTCACCCTAACACAAACACACACACACACACGCGCAACATACTGACAAACACGCTTGCGCAATCTCTCTCCTTATTCCCACAAGCTGTGAGTTCAGTCAAAAATAAAACTGATGTGAAGAAACAGACAGAGCTTCCTTTCAGCTCAAATAATGATCTGTACCTTCTTAATCTTCTACATCCTTAACCCTGTACCCCCTGTACCCTCTTCCTGTTAACCCCCTCCCTATATCACATATTGCATTTCCTTGTGGGCTTAACCCTTTACCCTTTTAACCCTTTACATCTTGATCTGTGTTCTACTTTACTTTCAAACCATTACCCATTCAATTCTGTACCCCCTTAACCCTCCCTGTTCTGTGAACTCTTGAATTTCTGCCCCATTAACCCTCTCAGCCCTGTATCGTTTTAACCCTCTACCCCATCAACCCTATCAAACTGGGTAGATCATTAAGATGGTACAGAGCTGAGACAGTTAATGGGGTAAAGGGCTGAGAGGGTACAGAGCTGAAAGGGTTAACCCCCTTAGCTCTGTACCATCTTAACCCTCTACCCCTTAAACCAACTTCACTCTCAATTCTATACTTTCTTAACCCTCTACCCTATTAACCATCTCAGCTCTGTAGCATCTTAACCCTCTACCGCATTAACCCGCTCAGCTTTGTACCCTCTCAACCCCCTATCCCCATTAACTCTCCTAGCTCTGTAGATTATTAACCCCTTTACCCCATTAACCCTTTTTACTCTGTACTCTCTCAAACCTCTATCAGTTAACAATCTCAGCTCTGTAGCATCTTAACCCTTTACCCCATTAACCATCTTAGCTCTGCACCCTTTCAACCCTCTACCCCATTAACTCTTTCAGCTCTGCACCCTTTCAACCCTCTATCCCATTAACCCTTTCAGTTCTGCAGCATCTAAACCCCTTTACCCCATTAACTCTTTCAGCTCTGTACCATCTTAACCCTCTACCCCATTAATTCTTCCAGCTCTGTACCATCTTAACCCTCTACCCCATTAACTCTTTCAGCTCTGTACCATCTTGCCCCTTTACCCCATTAACTCTTTCAGCTCTGTACCATCTTGACCCTCTACCCCATTAACTCTTTCAGCTTTGTACTCTCTCAAACCTCTAACCTATTAACCATCTCAGCTCTGTATCATCCCTACCCTTTACCCCATTAACCCTCTCAGCTTTGTACCCTCTCAACCCTCTACCCAATTAACCCTTCAGCTCTGTACTCCAACCTGCAATCTATAAACCATCTCGGCTTTGGGTCATCCCTAACCTTTAGCACATTAACCGTCTCAGCTTTTTACCTTCTCAACCCCCTTACCCCATTAACCCTCTCAGTTTTGTAGTATGCTCACCCCTTTACCGCATTAACCCCTTCAGCTCTGTACCATCTTAACTCTCTACCATCTCAATTCTGTACTCTCTCTAACCTCCATCCCATAAACCCGTTTTAACAATGTACCCACTCAACCCCCTACCCCATTAACCCAAGTTTAGCCCCTTAAATTTGGTTCTTCTAAATAAACTCCATACGCTGACATTTCAAATGCCCCCATCCCTTATGCTATTTGTCTGGTCAGCTCTGGGCCTGGTTGGCATGTGGGCACTGCCAGGGAAAAGTGGCATTGGTCACTTAGCCTGGCCTCTACTGCCCAACATCCACAGCCTCACACACACACACACACACACACACACACCACACCACACCACATGGGAGGGGGCCTCTGGAAGAGTGTATGCAATCAGACTTGACTCAAAAAGGCCAGAGGCAGAAAGCTGAGTCACGCAAACACACACACACACACACACACACACACACACATGCTCACACAACACAGTCTTGTAAAAATATATTTGTTGGGCATTTCTATCGACGTTTGTTCTGTTTAATTGAATCCACTATGAGATTAAATACGATCCACTAAAACACATTGTACCTTTTTCTAAAACATAAATATTCAATAATTACTCGATTTAATAATAAATGATTTAATATTATTATACTCACCAAGATACTACACTTTCTTGTGGTGAGTGTAGCACTGTTAAATCAATTGTTTGCCTCAGAATTTACAATGCCAAACAGAATCATCTTAAAAGGCACTTTAAAATGTTTTCCATCATAAAGAACCCAACATAAAACCTTTAAATGTAGTATTTAGATGCTTATAGAGTGTATATCGACTCATACATTTTATCAGCAGTAACATTATCAATGCTACAAAAATCAAGATAAAAGCATTT
This sequence comes from Astyanax mexicanus, assembly GCF_023375975.1. Classification (NCBI taxonomy): domain Eukaryota; kingdom Metazoa; phylum Chordata; class Actinopteri; order Characiformes; family Acestrorhamphidae; genus Astyanax; species Astyanax mexicanus. The sequence goes on along the minus strand of NC_064418.1, from coordinate 1,761,290 downwards.
TTCTTTGTAAAATAGAAAAGACAGATAAAGACAAGCACAGTTTGTGTTGAATACAGATTTTCTTGAAAGATTTTGACCTCCAAAATTTAAGCCAACCATGCTGAGAGTACACGATCTGTGTTTTGAAGCGTTTCCCTTATTTGTGTCTTGTTTCGAGGTCACAAGCGTTGTCACAAGTGGGTCTATTTATAAGGGTTTATTTATTTTATTGTTGATGATTATGGCTTACAGACAATAAAAGAAACCCAAAATCAGTGTTTTAGAAAATTAGAATATTATACAGTATAAGACGAATTGGTTCTTTTGGCAGTGTGGGCAGTATGCCAAATCCTGCTGGAAAATGAAATCCTCATCTCCATAAAAGCTGTCAGTAGCAGAGGGAAGCTGTAAGATATGAAGTGCTGTAAGATTTTGTGGGAAAACAAAACTGCACTGACTTTAGACTTGATAATAAAACACAGTGGATCAACACCAGCAGATGACAGACATGTCTCTCCAAACCATCACTGATTGGTGGAAACTTCACACTAGACCTCGAGCAGTTTTGACTGTGTGTCTCTCCACTCTTCCTCCAGACTCTGATCCCTTGATTTACAAATGAAATGTAAAAATTACTGATGATCAGTGATGGTGACCTTAATGGAGATGAGGATTTCGTTTTCCAGCAGGACTTGGCACACTGCCCACACTGCCAAAAGTATCAATTGGTCTTATGTAATATTCTGCCTATTGCATATTGTGTTGCAGATATATGTAAAAGAAAATATTAAGAATAAGTAGAAACAGTGGTAAACATGTTTATTACCACCCTGCTGAGAACAGGATTGAAATGTTGGTATCTTAAACCACCATGTCCACGACTGGTGTGAAGAATACAGTATGTTGTTCCAGTCGGTTTATAATCCTGCTTCACTGTGTCATACATCATTTCCCTGAGGTTGAGAAAATCTCGATTTGATTTGTCACTGTATAGTGGCTACAAATCGCGCTCTCAGGAAAGAAATGACTGTTCACCCGCTGCTCTGTCGCCTGCTCGTGTGAACGCAAGGTCAGGCGGCGTTTCCAGGCCACTACAAAACACAAGGCTGCGCCAAAGTGAATGACCCTTTGTCAGATTGATTTCGAGGAAGCAACTGATGCACATTTACAGGCCCCACAGTTTTCTGTGCATGCACAACATTAGGGAGAAACAAAAACTGTTAGACATTTACATTTTTATTTTTTTAAACGTTGACCATCTGGCCTCATATAGAGACACAGCCTATAACATCTTTTAATCACATGACAACATTACACTCAATTCATCAAAAATAAGATGGTGGGAATCCCAGTCAAGAGTTTCTACAGCCAGTCCAGACAGAAACAAGGGGTAGGTGAAAAAAAATCTCATCCAATGTTATGTTTAAAACTAGTTTATTAGACTATAAAAAGCTAAAATTAAAAGGTTTTTGGACTTCTTGTGTTCTTCTGATGCCAAATGTCATCGAAGGACAAATTTTAAAATGTTAAAATAAACTACTGTCTCCATTAAAGGACATTTTTTGAGTTTTTATACCTTTAAATCTTACTAAAAGTAGCAAATAGCTAGGACAGATTAAAAATGCAGACTAAGCGAATTCATTATCTCAGGTCTCATTGTGTTAAAAAAGCTAGTTTTTAAAGTAAAAATAAAACTGGATGTCTTCAGTTTCAGTCTTAATTTGTTTATCTAAAATAAGTAGCTAATTTGATATAAATCCATATATAAAAGTTATTAAAAATTCTAGAGACATTAAATACAATTTTGCTTTTATATTCATGCATTGCATTATACATTTTTTAAATTTGATATGCTAAAGTTATATTTGATAAGTTACTAAGCTTACTGACTGAACTAAGTAGAACCGGTGCCGATAATTTTTCAAAAAGGTTTATTATTACTTGCTTGTTCTTTAGGCATGAGTAATTGGAACCAATATGTTCAGTGTACTGACTATTTCTTTTTTGCAAAACGTGCAAAACTGTTCATTTACGTTTGTTAACTATTGTTATTACTGTATTGTTATTATATTACTATTGTTCAGAAAAAACTCTTCATTAAGGATTAAGCTAAGCTAACCTTTCTCCACTTTTTTATTGGGTAATAATTTAGTTTTTGACTAAATAACTTTAAAAAATGTAGTTTCTCTATACCTGCAGATTCCATTGTGGTTGTGTTTCTGGTCACGTCCCCCTGCAGCCTTGTTAAACCGGTCCATTAGTGAGAGTCTTCAGAGGACTAGATAACAGATCTACTCTAACAGATCCTCAACTGCAGCCAAGGCTTAGAAATGCAGATACAGTGCAGCCGTCAGCAGCCTTCAGCGCAGAGCCCAGGGAGCCGTGAGGGTCAAGGGCCTCACTCAGGGGCCCAACAGCCCCGGCTTAACACAAATATCGAACCCACAACAATCCCATCAATAACACAGCTCTCTCACCACTGAGCCACCATTACTCACCAGAGAGAGAGAGAGAAAGAGAGAGAGAGAGAGAGAGAAAGAGAGAGCTTCATGCTCACAAACTCACAAAAATACTAATAATATTCCAAACAAGATCTAGCTGGAAATACAAACATCACAAAAGAGGTTCTCTAAAGTCCCTCAAACTTTCTTTAACCCTTTCAGACCTGAATTTGATGTTATATATTCTAATATAAAGTCTATATGAACATTAAATCCACTTAACTAGGGCCAATGGGTGAAATGGGATTGGGCCCAAGTGGAATGGACAGTAATATAAGTAATTTCTGCAACTTCTCCCCCTCCTTTCTAAAGATATATAATAAAATATATTCCCTAAAGTTAACTAGTTAACCAACAGCAGCAGCAGTTAGGTTACTTTATTATAACTTTATAACTTGAGCGCACCTGATAATGTATCAAGTGCTTTTGAAGGGTTTCCCAGTCCTTTACTCTTCTAACTCTATTCTAAGAGGAGGGTTACACTCGAAAACAAGGGGTAGGCATCAGTCGTAGGGCCAAGGGGTGAGATGGGATTGGGCCCAAGTGGACAGTAAGCTTCCAGCTCATTGGTCAAAAGGGAACCACAGGGCTGCTTGACCCCTAAAGCTCTGGAGTTCATTGGAGGTCTCTTTAGGTCGTAGAGATTTCAGTGCAGAATAATGCTGGAAAAGCCCTGAAAAAAGCAGGAAATGTTACGTAAATCTGACCTGTACTCAACAAAACACAACACTCAGAGCCTCCTCAAAGCTTCAGCTCAGAGAACAGAGGATCACGTCAAGCCAGGAGCAACCTGAGAGAGAGAAAAAGAGAGAGAGAAAGAGAGAGAAAGAGTGCGGTGGCATTAAAACAGTTCCAGTGTTGCAGCTCACAGACATGAATTAAACATCACAGCGCTCCTGTTGGTTCCTGAACGGTGAACCGTGTCGCAGCAGCTGGAGAAGATGTTTCACGGCAACAAACAGCACACGCTAAACTCCACCGTGCACACACACTACAACACACACACACACACACTCCACCAACACACACACTCCGAGCCCCGGCCCGACGCAGCAAGCAGATCCTGACCTCTCCAGGCCGGGCAGCTCCAGGCCAGCATTACTGTAAACACCCCCCCCCGCCCACCCCCAACTCATACAGGGGAAATTCTGTCAGCCCTGATTAACTCTCCGCCTCCATACAACCACCCACACACCACCCCCACACCCCCCAACACAATCCTAGCTGCTTAATTATAAATCTCGGCGCCCGGCAGGATTGCTGCGCGGCCGTGAAAATTTCATGCTACGTTCCCGCAGTTAGGAACTTCCATTAGCTGCAGATTTCAGAGAGAAGCAGGGCCGCATTCACACCCAGATGCAAGATAACTGTTACCACGTTTATGTGTGTGTATATATACACACCTATATTGCATTTATACAGAGTTCACACATTACAGAGTTTTATATATATATATATATATATATATATATAAATAGAAATATGGCTGACGATGCCATTCTATACACAGCAATCCAAATAAACTGATTTAACTCAGCTGCTTCATCAGCTGTGTATGGAATAAACATAATATCGTAACTCACAAACATTTTGTGGCAAAGCACATTATACATAGACATGAATATAAGTTGTTTATTTATTGGTTTAAAGGCACAATATGCAACATGTTTTGCTCAGTAACCGACATTCAAATAAAAAAAAAGAATATACTGCCTAAAGTACTATAATGTTATGTCAGGATGTGCAATGTTTATTAAACAAAGAAACAATAGAGGAAATCAAGAACTATAAAACTAAACTCAAAACAAGAAACAAACTAGGAAAATAAACAGGAGAGTAACGGGAGAGAAAATAAGATGGAAAACGAGATAACGATTTAGAAACTACAAAAAGACAGAGAAAGAAAATGCAGAAACACTGGGGTATAAATACACTTGGAGGGAAATGGAAATGTAAGACACCTGGGAAACAGGTAATGAGGGGACGGGGCTACAGATTACAGTCACATGGGGGAACACAGGTGAGAACACTTAGACATAGGAAATTAGGATTATTAATATATAGGACAAAATGTGCGAACTTTTAGCTGTTTGCAATAAAAGAATCAAACAAGAACAGTTTAAATAGCTAAACTTAACTTATATAACAAGTGATTTCTCCAAATTCAGAACAAAATTGCACTTTTATTAAAACCTCTGAACAGAATCCCTCATATAAGCACACATTTGCGAATCAGATGGCCCATAAATATGGATAAAAACTAAAAATAATGTAATAGGGCACTAATTACTAATGTAATTAGTTTGCTGTGCTGAAAGGAGTTGAACAGTCTTATGGCCTGAGGGACAAAAGACCTCCAGAGTCTGTCCATGGAGCAGGACTGGGACAGCAGTCTGCCACAGAATGAGAGAAGATTTCATTGATTTGTTCAATCAAGGAAAATGATACAAAAAAATAATGAAAAAGATAGTGAAGATCAGTTTTCCAGACAAGGATTAAGCCTATTAGTATACTATAATTTCCTTTTAATGAAGAATACTTTTAAATGCTGCTAAATGTAGGCAAAACCAAGCTTAACACCTTTCTTGGAAACTTGGAAACCCCTTAATGTTTCTGAAGTTACAGTTAAAAGCATATTTCACAAGTACAAAGTGAAAGAACCCCTGAACACACTACCTGAACTCGGCAGAAAGAGAAATCTATCACCGGCTGCCACCAGATTCCTGAAGTGGCAGGTATCCAAAAAAACCCTCGAGTGACTGCAAAAAGCCTGCAGCAAGATCACCTGGTGGAAGCAGGGAGTAAAATTTCAGTTTTGCACTGAAAGACTCACATTGAGCCTGCAGGTCTCCATTCCTGGATTGTGTATCTCTACTCTACTGACCCGAAAGCACAAGAAAATCAGCTCCAATCTGCTCAAAACCAAATAAATAATCTACAGGAATTCTGGGATTCTGTTTTTTTGTGGAGCGCTGAAACAAGGAACTGGAAACTGAAAATATTTGGGCCTGTAAATCACCGGGATGAAGACTTACAGTAAAGCATTAAAAAAGATAATTATATGAGTAAACATCATGTTTTTTGGTACCACTTTAAAATAAGACTACTTTTATAAAGGGTTTATAAATGTTTTACAATTAGTTTATTAATGGTTACTAATTAGTTATTAGTTAATAATCAGTTATAACACATACATAGAAAGGGCAACAATGACCTGTTGTTTGCCAAATAGTGAACTATATTACACAGCCATCTATATTGTTGCCCTTTCTACGCATGTGTTATAACTGATTATTAATGAGTCGTAAGGCATTTACAACCTAATTAGTAACCATTAATAAACGAATTTTAAACCATTCATAAATCCTTTATAAGGGTAGTCTTATTTTAAAGTGGTACCTGTCTTTTTAGTAAGGATACAGAAGCTGAAGCTTGAGCATCATTGGATCTTGCAGCAGGACAGTGACCCCAAGCATACTGAAACTCAAACTCCATCAAGTCCTAGAAGATCCTGGAATGGATGTAATAAGTGTTGCCTGACATAAACTCCATGTTTAGTAGTATTTTTTAAGGTGGCAGCTGCAATTAATTTTTATGGCTGTGTTTAAATCTGACTCTGAGTTGGAGAGATATAGTTTAGGTGGAATATTTTGTTTTTCTGCTGCTGAAACTCTTAGGATGCTGTCATTCCTTCGTTCAGGCTAAATCAACAATCCAGTTTATCTGCAGTTACTGAAAAGACTTTTCTAGACGGTTCAGAGTTTCAGGTCAGTTATAGGAATTTGAGAAAAATATTTATCATCCATTTAACAGTAGATGAATAAGAACTTATGTTGTGCCAGATTACAGTATTATTTATAAAAAAAGATATGTAAAAATTTACATTTACAGCATTTATTTAATGCTCTTATCCAGAGCAACTTACAAGGCTGTTCCAATTACAGTGGACGGCCAATGTAGCATTGGGTTTGGAGTCTTGCCCAAGGACTCTTATTGGTATAATGCAGCATCCAGTCAACCAGACCAGGAATTGAACCCTAAGTCTCCAAATCCCACTCCCCGTGTGGTAGCTCACTGGCAAGTAGTGGTGTTATCCACTGTGCCACACCAACCATGCTCATTCTGTTGCATGGAGCACATAGAGGGGATTCAAAAAGAATTGGATTGTAGAATTTTGCACAAATATTGAAATTGTAAAACATTTTCTAAAAACCAATCAGTGCAAAGTATAAAAAGAGAAACAGCTCATGTAGGTAAAGATGTTGCTCACTGTTTCCACAACTATATTTAACTCTTCTATATAACTCTTCTAGCTGATATATACAATAGTTTTTCCTATAATTCCTATCATTTCAGTTGGTCCAGAACTTCTCCTCACATCACCACATTAAACTCATTCTCCAACAGCTCCACTGGGCTCCTGTAGATCACTGCATACATATAACTCACACAACTCCTAAAACAAAAGTCCTACTTCTTCATAAAGCTCTTCACAACCCAACCTCCCCCTACCTTCCTCTGATCTTCTTCTTCTTTTCTCCACACCTTCTCTCCGCTTCACATCTCTCAGATCTTCTTCAGCTGGGCTTCCTAGCATTCCTCCATCCAACATTCATGGCTTTGTGATCAAACATTTTCTTTTAGATTTTCTCCTTAACTCTGGAATTCAACTAATTTAGTTGTACAATAACTAAAAAAAATGAATAATTTTCTATTGAAATGGAAATATACTTCAGGGCTAGGTTTAATCTCTATTTAGAAAACTATAGAAAAAATTAAGAGACCATGTACACATTATCAGTTTCTCTGATTTTCGAGTAAAATAAACTTTGCTGTTTTATTCTATAAACTCCTGACAACATTTCTTCCCAATGCCTAACAGAAATATTGTAATTTAGAGCATACATTTGCAGAAAATGAGAAATGTGAAATAGTGGAATAGATTTTTATGCATCTCGGCATCATATTCTCCTCCACCAGTCTTACACACTGCTTTTGGGCGACCTTATGTCACTGCTGGTAGTTTTGTAATGGGGTTCAGGTCTGCTCGCCATGACAGGGTGTTGATCTGGTGGTCCTTCATCCACACACATCTTAATTGACCTTGCTAAGTTAATGGAAAATATTATATATCATCTTAATTCAGGTCTTTTCTCTCTACTTTAGACTTTTTTTTTTCTTATTATTTTCTTGTTTTTTATTTCTGTAACTCGTCCCTCAGCTGCTGAGATATCGTTCCAAGTAGAGATACAGCTTTTGGATATGTCTTTTTTATCCCTCGTTACTCCCATTCACTTCCATTCATTTGTACCTTTAATAAATCCCCTACAGGCAAAAATAAATGTACTTAGAAATGTATTTCTAATTTAGCATTTAACAGTGGGAAAACACTTTAGCTGCACATTGCACAGTTTCTTTTATTGTGTTTCTTGTTTGTGTGTGATTTATTATTATTATTATTATTATTATTATATTATTATTAGAGAATAATTCTTAGCAGTTTAACAAGATTCCACAGAACCAGAGAACCAGGTGGCTCACCTGTCCTGTCATGGCTATTTTTGCATTTGTGTGTGTCTGTGCGTGTGTGTGAGACAGGTACACAGCTCCCAGCTCCCCACAACTGTCGTCACTCCACGTCCCTCGAAGACAGAGGCAGAGGCCACTGCGGTTGCCATAGCAACCGTCTCCGGCCACATAGGCCCCGGGTACCCCGGCTGGTGGTTTAGCTGAGCTGAGGGTGGATGATGGGGAGTGGGGGGGTGGGGATGTGGGGGGTCACTGACTTCCTCCAGATCTCTAAAGTATGCTGAAGATGTGAGTGCCCTGACCTCCGGCTGAGCCCGCGCCTCCTGATTAAAGCATTATTTAAGATCCGTTTAAGATGATTATGGGAAAAGCGGAGCAGGATTAAGAAGCCCATTATGCACCGACCAGATTTACCCCCTTCTGTGTACGACATCATCATCATCATCATCTCGCCAATAACACTGATCACTGTGTGTGGGGGCAGTTTGTGAATGCGCTGTGTGAAAGCGGGGTCTGAGTGTAGTGTGTGAGAGTAGTGTGGGAATGCAGTGAAAAAAAAATCTGCAAATCAAAGAAAAAAAAATAAAAAACAACTTCTTCAAAGAAATAAATGATAAAATCATAGAAATCATCAAATATCTTCCAGACAAAAGATTCAGAAATGCACTGTAGATCAACTTTTCAATTTTTTAGGTACTTTTAGGTACAAATCAGGAACTATGTCCTCCAGAATATACCTAACTTTAAGCATATCCCTAAAGAAAAAATGTGTTATATACTTCTGTATAATATTAATGTTATACACCAGATTCTAAAAAGTTGGTCTCTGATTTTGTTAAGATATTTTCAGAATACACTAGTTCTGATACACAACCTATTAAGACGTGGAGCATTATCCTGCTGGAAGTAGCATCAGAAGATACAGGTACACTGTGGTTATAAAGGGATGGAAATGGTCAGCAGCAATACTCAAGTAGAGCTGTGGCGTCGACTCAATGCTCAATTATTACTAATGGACCCAAAGTGTGGCAGGAAAATCTCCCCCACACCATTAAATCACCACCACCAGCCTGAAGCAGCTGTTGATACAAGGCAGGTTGGATCCATCTATGCTTTCATGCTGTTGATGCCAAATTCTGACCCAACCATCCGAATGTCGCAGCAGAAATCATCAGAGACCCATCAAACCAGGTAACGTTTTTCTTCTACAATCTTCTATTGTCCAGTTTTGGTGAGTCTGTGTAAATTGTTGCCTCAGTTTCCTGTTCTTATCTGCAGGAGCTGCACCGGGTGTGGTCTTGGCCTTCTGCTGCTGTAGCTCATCATCCTCCTCAAGGCTGGACAGTGTGTTGTGCTGATGTTCAGAGATGCTCTTCTTCTTCAGACCTCGGTTGTAATGAGTGGTTATTTATAGAGTTACTGTTGTTGTTCTATCAGCTGGAACCAGTCTGGTCGTTCTGCTCTGTTTTGGGTGAAAATCCCAGTTGATCAGCAGTTTCTGAAATACTCAGACCAGCCCGTCTGGCACCAACAACTATGCCATGTTTAAAATCACTTAAATCACCTTTCCTCTCCATGATTCTGATGCTCTGATTGTTTTAACTGCAGCAGATCACCTTAGCCATGTCTACATGCCTAAATGCATTGGGTTGCTGCCGTGTGATTGGCTCATTCGACATGCCATGCATTAATGAGTGTTTGTTCTACATCTTTTTGAGTCCTTTATGAAGCAGGGTTACAGTCATTATAAGTTATGCATGTCTTGTAGCTTGGCTTAGTTGGTGGTCAGTTAGAGACTGTAGCCCATCTGTTGATGCACAGTCAGTTAGTCATCCTTTATCCCGACTCTTGTACAGATATATTTGCTTGCTGGACACACTCTGAATCCGGACCGCTCCCTCCAAACCCCTTGGCTGTGGACGTCTCCATCCACGTCACCTTCAGGCTCAGTCAACAGCTTCAGACCAACTTTGCAGACAGACCATGACTATCGGAGCCATGTCACTCGCCATCCCATAATCTGCTCAGACGTATCACTGGAGGTCATGCCCTTAAATCCTCTAAAATAGCCTGGGCTTGGATGTTTCACATATTTTATCTCAGCGTAGCATAGATCACGAGCTTTTCCTAATGATACGGCAAAGAACGATCTCCATTAGTGCTGAGAGAACGATTCCATCATACAGCTGAGACTGCAGGGACTGTCTGCTGCACCAGTGGCCTTGTTTTAGTTCATTTCCCATTGAAATCATCCCCCAGATGTGTTTTTCCCTCACTGCATGTAAATTATATAAGAAATGTATGTAGGAATCAAAATAGCTGGACGTTTTATTGCGTGGATCACAGCGGAGGTTTGAGGTAGAGGTCTGTATGAATTTAGGAAATTATTAAAGGCAAAATTAAACAAACACAACCACAAAAAAGTAAAAAAAAGACAATAATAGATCTTCATGATAATTCAGTGATACAGTGATTGTGGAAATACTAAAATATAAAAAAAAGAAAATTATACCACCCACCTAACTTTCACTTTCAGCTTCTTCCATCTGTTTTCTCAAAATGACTGGAAAAAAGTGAGAAACTGATTTTTGAAAATCCTTTACGCTCATAAATCTGTTAGTTTGGAAATGGGCTGTGGGTGTTGTGTCTGTGTTGTTCTGATTAAATAATTTACCCTGTTTTGGATAAATGTTTTTGGGGCTGATCAATGATCCTGATCATCCTTTTTAACGTTTTTTTATACTTTCTGGTTTTTAAATTTGGTCATGGCCATTTTGCCACCACAAACATTTGGTAAATAAACAAAAAGGGTTTACCCAAATAATTTTTATGTGTAGATTAATGTCCAAGACTTCTTTACTCACTGGAAGAAATGGGGGATATGTTTTCAAAAAAACAATTATGTGGTTATACTAAAACCTTTATCAGAATGTTTGCTTGTTTTGTGTGGTTAGTGATGTTTGTTAGCTCTGCTACTCGCTGTATGGGCTAATAGATGCACCATCATGAGCCATCATAATCTTCTGTTAATGGGATTAAAAAATTAACCTCTTTCCTCCATGAGTTTTATACCTTCCACAAATATGTCCCAAATTACCTAATGATTGTCTTTAATATAAAAATATCTGCATATTTTTGCTACAAATCGTTCCATACATAGCCGATTGATTTTTCCATGTCTAGTTGTGATGGTTGCCATTCATTAGTCTAAGCTTTCTCTTTTAAAGACACTGACAGAACTGACCTTCATCTCTTAGATCACCATATTTAGAAGACAAAAAGCTGATATTATAAATGATTAGAACTGCATCTAATATATAGTAGAAAACAATGTTGTTTCATTTGTTTGTTTATTTGCTTGTTTTATAGTAAGCGAATTTTCCCGCATGAACTTTAGGAGGTCTGTGATCCTCGTCCTCAGACTGGATGTCCTGCAGCAACGGTGCGTCATTAAGACCTAAACTGTTAAATGAAGCTTTCCTGAATTTAATTCTGCACTACATTATTAATGGCTATTCCCTTACACCCGAAGACACCTTCAGATATTCCAGATGAGCTGAATTATTTACCAACATCCCTAAATATTAAATTATGAAGCTGAATAAAACATGTAGCCTCCTTGTGATATTAGATGCTCGGCGACATTTTGGGAGCTGTCGTCCTCCCCCTTGCCGTTTACTCGCTATCCCGGTTTGGCAGATGCAGCAACACAACGGAGGAGCAGGAGGAGGAGGAGACATGGCAACCCTTTCTGTGTTGAGGAGGAGGGATGTGTAAATGGCTCTCGCTGTGCCATTAAATCTCGCTGTGATCTCACTGTGCTCTCTCTGTCTCTGTGTTTCTGGGTTCGCCTGGTGGAGAGGTGCGCTGCGGCTCTGGGGCCAAATGTCTGCTGAGTTGTAGCTCCAGCAAGTTGCTTCCAAATATTAGAGTAATAATTTACCACATTAGTTTAGCATCATCTGCTCTGCTTACAAAACGGGATAAATACGATCCGTCCCTGAGGCTTCTGAGATCGTGTCACACTGTGATGAGTTCCCAACGTGGTGCTTTAAGGAGAACTCTGGTGTAAAATTGACTTTTGTCGTAATAAAACATGATAAAAAGTTCTTACCTTTGTTGAATAGCTCGCCTCCGTTCTCCCACAGCGTTCAGAGATCCAGCAATTTTATTCAGTTTGTCCAAACACCCTTCAGACTGGGTGATATGGGGCATATTCTTGCCCCTGCAGATAAATCGTTTTTTACACTGTTATTCAGGATCAAAGAAGCTTCACATCTCATTGTTAGAATCCGTAGAGATCTGACATTTAAAATGAGGCACTAAGAACTTTAAAAGTGCAGAAGAAGCTTATTAAAAAACAATGTTAAAGTAAAGTCATGATAAGTAGAGTGATGAGCATGTGATGTTGCAGCCTGGAAAGGCGGAAAGGCACAAACGCAAACCATCTTGTCTTCTTTTCCCTTCACATTCTCCTCTGTAATGTCGGCTGAAACATGTTCTTCTGTCAACATCATATGCTTGTCACTCTACTATTCATGGATTTAGCAAATGCTATGGGTTGTAAACATTGTTTTTTAATAAACTAAAAGAATATGCCCAATATCATCCAGTCTAAAGGGTGTTTGGACCAATGGAACACAATGCATATTCATATCGCATGTCTGTGGATTGGATACGTATCTGATCAAGGACCGCAAATAAAAGTTAAATAGAAAGACTTAAATCTGATTTGAAAAAATCCCATTTGGCACATTCAGATCTGAGCCACATTGAGCAAAGAATCAGCTTTTTGGTAATGTGAATGTAGCCTAAGAAATGTTTGAATGTATGAATTAAAATAGCTTGCCTTTTTTTTGCATGGATCACAGCAGGTAGGGGGACAGTTTTTACACAATTTACTGTATGATTGTAATAAAGGCCAAGTGACACAAAACAACAACAAAACACAGTAAAAACATACTAATACTTGATAATAATAGGCATAATAATAATAGATCTTCATTGTAATTGAGTGATACAGTGATTGTGGGCATATTAAAAAAGAAAATTATACCACCCACTTCACTTTCACTTTCAGCTTCTTCTTTCTGGTTTCTATAAAGTTTAAATGTTTAAGTATGTTTTTTACTCCAGCACTTCTGATTCTAAACACAGCTCCCATCTGGGGTCAGTTAAGGTTCCTGAGTTAGATCAGGTCTGAGTAAGATCAGGGGTCACACCAGGACCAGCAAACAGAACCACAGATCCTAACAGAGCGGATTTCATGTGGGTGGGCGACTGTCTTCACTCGGGCGGTTCACTGGCGGTGCGCCACTGCAGTGCCGAGCAGCGCCGCATTTAACACGGCTTCCAAACTCTTTGAAGTGCTGAGGGCTGAATTTTAAATGTTCGCTGCCCCGGTCTGTGGAAATGCAGCTTTCCGATATACATTTGCAATTTTTCCAACTCTAAAACTTATGCTAAGTGGCTCTGCGAGGCTTTCCTGTGGAGACTTCAAACGGAAGCTGATTAATTTGCCTCTGTTTTGCTTGCTTGCTTTTTTTTCCCCAACGCTTTTCTTTAAATGCATCCATTTTTTACACAGCTGGTGATCAGACGTAGATCAGACGGAGATCCTTTAGCATTTGATCGATTTGAAGCGACAAATACGTTTAGCGGTTAGCGAGAAGCGTTGGCCGAGGGCCCGGGGACGCCACTCTAACACTTCGCCATCTGTCCACTTGTGCATTGGATGGACGGAGCGGCGAGTCCCGAGAGGACATGGAGCTGCTTGGATAGAGATGGAGAGATGGAGGGATGGAGGGATGGAGAGATGGATAGAAAAACACCTACGAGAGTCCCTGTGTCACCCACATCTCCTGCTGCTGGGGGCAGTATTTTACTACAGTAAATGACTGGAGCAGGGCAGCGTGTAGTGTTGCCAACTCCTCAGTAAGTCCTAAAAGATGCTAAAAGTCACTAAATGACGTCATCATCTAATTTGCATAATACATGTTTTTGAAGCTGTAAAGGAATAACGTTGTGGGAGAGAAAAAGTGAGTAAAAAGCACCATAAATATGTTATAATTATAAATAAAATATATAAATTGTGTTGCCTTTAAAAGAACCAGTCACTTCTCAAAATATCTTCATGACTTTGTATAATGCTTTGTATAAATAATTTTTACATAAATTACATAAATCAGATTTTTTGCTGTGTTGTTAAATGTTAGCATGAGAGTAGCAGTTAGCAGGAACTGCTATTCTATGTCATTTCATTTCTTTTTCTTTGTTTTTTTTTTGTTTGTTATATTGTTTTATTACGTTTTTTGAAGTTTTCTTTAGTTTCAAACCTCTATTCTACACAAATTGTTCAATGATGAGCTTAAGCTAGCTAGATGTTTAGCTTGTATTAAAAAGGCACACACTGTGGACGAAGTGAGTGACTGACTGAGACTGGGTGAGTTAAATGCCGTGATTTCTTTTCGTTTCACACTGAAGATGCATTTATATTTCCTCTCTATAAATACGGGGCGGGGTCAGTCAGCAGCAGCTTTGTGCATGTGCTGTTGTTCATTTGCAGAGAAATGCAATGCAAAAAAAGTCACTAGAGGCTCTGAAAATTCGCTAAATATAGTGACAAAGTCACTAAGTTGCAACGCTGGCAGCGTGCTGGCGAAGCACGCTGGTTGCACGCTAAATTAACGTAAATTACACCTGTATTTCCTGATTATTCTGCTCTCTTCCGTGTTTCCCATGCAGTGAAACAGTCGACAGTAGTGCAGAAATCTTTTCATCTTTTGGCCTCGTTAGTTTGTGTGTGTTCCAACAGTGTGATGAGGTCATTCTCTTGTTTACAGCATCGCACGTACAAAGAGAAACCCAATTAGCGCCCGCTCGAGTCGCTAGAGCCGCTAGCTCGCGGTATGACTTAGCGCTGCTCTGGCTGTGTGCGTTTGTTTGTTTATGTGTTTACAAACCATCACTGTCTACAAATCCTGCAAATGCTAATTGTTGGAAGGGTTCACTTGTCGGACGCAGGCGGCGGAGAAGCCTTCAGACGTCAACGGCCACCGTGGCTGATGGGTGTGTGTGGAGTGCAAAATATACAGAACAGCTCTGGATAAAAATAAGAGACCACTTAAAAATTATGTGTTTCTTTGTTTTACCAGATTTTTAACCAAATTGGAAACCTCTGGAATATAATCAAGAGGAAGATGGATGATCACAAACCATCAAACCACCAAACTGAACTGCTTGAATTTTTTTGCACCAGGAGTAAAGCAGCATAAAGTTATCCAAAAGCAGTGAGTAAGACTGGTGGAGGAGAACATGATGAAATATTGTTTAATGAACTCTCACAACTCATATTCAAAATATATGAATATGAACTTGTTTTCTTTCCATTTTTTTGTTAGTGAAACATATATCTATAAATAGCCAAATCAGAGAAACTGATTCAGAAACTGAAGTGTTTTCTTATTTTTTCAGAGCTGTGTATATATTTATATATGTGTGTGTGTGTGTGTGTGTGTGCATATGTGTTAGGAGTGTGTGAGGAGGAGTGTGTGAGGAGGAGTGTGTGTGTGAGCAAGGACATGTCCTTGGTACTGTCGCCAATCCCAGCTGCCTGCTGCTGATAACTGGCAGAGCCACACAGGGCGACAGAGGAGGTTAATTTGAAGAGCCAGTGACGGTTCTTTATTCAGTCGTCTGAGAGAAGAGAGGAGGAAAAGTGAGAGCGGAGCTGATTATAATCCGGCGTGGAGATTTAATTGACGTGATGGAAGGAGAGGACCATCTGAAGTTCTGTCTGATCTCTCTCAGCGAGTCGGAGCGGACAGAGAGCCGGCGGAGCCTCTGAGTTCCTCTGAGTTCCTCTGAGTTCCTCTGTGTTCGCCTACATCGCCCTGCAACTCCGCCGACGATGCAGTGCTTTCTGCCCTTCCCCCACATCCTGAGGGTGAGAACACCCTTCAGCGCTTTTTGGACTCACTGCTCGAGTAGAGGAGCATCATCTGTTCTGCTTTCTACATTTGAGGGGGAAGGAAAAGAAGGGAAGAGAAGAGAAGAGAAGAGAAGAGAAGGAAAAATAAGCATCATCTGCTCTGTTTCTACATTTGAGGGGGAAGAGAAGAGAAGAGTGGAAAAGAGAAGAGAGGAGAAGCATCATTTGTCCTGGTTTCTACATTTGAGGGGGAAAAGAAAGAAGGAATAAGAAGAGAAGAGAAGCATCATCTGTTCTGGTTTCTACATTTGAGGGGGAAGAGAAGAGAAGAGAGGAAAAGAGAAGAGAGGAGAAGCATCATTTGTCCTGGTTTCTACATTTGAGGGGGAAAAGAAAGAAGGAATAAGAAGAGAAGAGAAGCATCATCTGTTCTGGTTTCTACATTTGAGGGGGAAAAGAAGAGAAGAGAAGAGAAGCATTATCTGTTCTGGTTTCTACATTTTAGGGGGAAGGGAAAGAAGGAATAAGAAGAGAAGAGTAGAGAAGAGAAGAGTAGAGAAGAGAAGAAAAGAAAAGAGAAGGGAAGAGAAGAGAAGGGAAAAGAAGAAAAGAGAAGAGTAGAGTAGAGAATAGAAGAGAAGAGAAGAGAAGAGAAGAGAAGAAAAGAGAAGAGAAGGGAAGAGAAGAGAAGAAAAGCATCTGTTCTGCTTTCTACATTTGAGGGAAAATGGAAAAGAAGGAACAAGATGAGAAGAGAAGGGAAGAGAAGAGAAAAGAAGAGAAGGGAAGAAAAGAGAAGAGAAGAGAAGAGAAAAGAAGGAAAAAAGAGAAGAGAAGAGAATAGAATGTATTTGCTGAATGCATGACGAAATTTTACCCCCTCCTTCATGAACCGCATCATTAAAAACAGGACAGTAAACAAGTGTGTGGCCTGAGCTTCTTCTTTCTCTCCCTTCGTTTCCAAATCAGCTCGGCTCGCCTGGGCGGCTGTAAATGTCAGAACAGATACCACCCACTGCTCACAGCCGTGGTGACAAAAAAAATAAAAAATAGCAAAGCAAAAAGCAAACAGTCAGAGCTCTCCTACGAGATGCACACTGACATCCCAAACACAGCTCTGAACAAAAAAAAATATATGACCAGTTCAGTTTCTGAATCATCAGTTTGTTAGTTAGTTAGTTAGGTAGGTAGGTAGGTAGGTAGGTAGGTAGGTAGGTAAAAATGTAGGCATCCAGCAGCAACAACACAACAATACTATGAGAAATATATTCAACAAAAAATAAACACACAGAAGAACAGATTTATATATGGGCATAAAAAACCTTGTATACAAGGACTATAAAAAACTATCTGTGAACAGAGCATTGCAGTAGATGTTGCTTATGCCCAAAAAATAATTAACAGAGCAAAGTGCAAGGTCCAATAACATTGCTTATAGAAGTAAAACATATATACATATGTGCCATAGAAGTATTAATATGTATATGTAATATGATATGGGTATATGTTAGAGTAAAATGAGTAAAACAAAAACAAATATGGTGCAAAAATTCAAGCAGTTCAGTTTGGTGGTTTGATGGTTTGTGATCATCCATCTTCCTCTTGATTATATTTCAGAGGTTTTCAATTTGGTAAAATAAAAAAAACTCATCATTCTCCTCGTTCTTTTCTTCTATGCTTCTTCAGCTGCAGCACAACATCTTTTATACATTATTTCTGCACGTGACGGTGGTCATTATGCGCAGGTCGCTTTCGCATGGGAGCTCTCGGGCCGAGCCTCGCTCCTGAGCTACCCGAGCCCTTGGGGTGAGCGTGAGCGGCGTCTGAGTCAATAATTTATTCGCCCGGCCTCAAAGGACCAAGCAACAATACAGCAGTTCTGACAGACAGACAGAGCAAACAGCACAGCCCACCCCCAGCCCATCAGCATCCACGCCGACCGGCAGGGACATGCTTTTCCTCTTAACTTTTCCGCTTCCGTGTTCCGGTGAGCTTCCGTGATCTCCGCTCAGGGACGCTCAGATCTCTCACGGCGTAGCCGGCTGAGGCTAATCAGGAGGAGGGCTGATTTGGGCAAGCGAGGCTGATTTGAGTTGTTTCTCCTCCACTGAGCCAGCAGTCATATGCAAGTCGTCTCTCTCTCTTTTCTCTCTCTCTTTCTCTCTATGCTTTCTGCTTCTTCTGATCTTACATAATCCTGATCTGGCCTCGTTTCTCTCTCTCTCTCTTTCTGCGCTCAGCCACATTAGTGCTCTCAATCTGCCAGACTCTCAAGCGCTGAGAGCAGATGATGCTGCTGATGCTGATGATGATGATAGCACCTCCTTCAGAAGTTTCGATGATGCCATCACCTGAATCTCCCGGAGATAAAAAAAATAGGAATAAAAGTCAAGTAAAATCAAGAGGCTTTTATTGTCATTATATCTGAGTACAGGTACACAATGTGACGGAATTACGTTCCTCCGGAACCATGATGCAACATGGAACAACAATACAATAAACAAACAAAACAAAGTGCAAAAGTGTTCAGCTCCGTCTCTGTGAGTTGACTAGTCTGACTTCCTGGTGGATGAAGCTGTTGCACAGTCTGGTAGTGGAGGCTCTGTCTGTGTGTTGAGCAGTCTGACTGCCTGGTGGAGGAAGCTGTTGCAGAGTCTGGTAGTAGTGGAGGCTCTGTGTGTTGAGGAGTCTGACTGCCTGGTGAAAGAAGAAGCTGTTGCAGAGTCTGGTAGTAGTGGAGGCTCTGTGTGTTGAGGAGTCTGACTGCCTGGTGAAAGAAGAAGCTGTTGCAGAGTCTGGTAGTGGAGGCTCTGTGTGTGTGTTGAGGAGCCTGACTGCCTGTTGGAAGAAGCTGTTGCAGAGTCTGGTAGTAGAGACTCGGATGCTCCGGTATCTTCTGCCGGACGGCATCAGAACGAAGAGTCCGTGTGAAGGATGGGTGGGGTCATCCACAATGCTGGTGGGTTTGCGGACGTCAATGATGGAGGGAAGAGAGATGAGAAGAAAGATGCAGAAAAAAAAAGAAGAAAAAAAGTGTTGCGTAGGCTTGCATAGCAAAACATGCCCTCGGCTAAGTGGCGCCATCCCAATCAGTGTCATTTCGAATCTCTCGTTAAATCATTAAAACGTGTTAACATTCTTACGCTCCTCAATGACTAACGATGAGAACGTCGTCATCACAGACGGCAAACACTGCTGCTGCTCCTGAGCCGGAGTTTCCAGAGATTACCCACAATGTTCTGCTCTAAAGAAAAGACATCACTCTGAGTTTCCATGGATACACACACACTGAAACGTTGAGGAGGAGACGGAGACGGTTGTGGACAAGTCTTGTGTCTTTTGTGGTCGTCCAGATTCAGGCGGATGGTGTTCAGAACCTGCGGGAGGTGTTTTTTATTTTATTTTATTCTTTTTTTTCGCAGGCCTGATCAAATGTGCTTTTGATTAAACTGCTGCAGTGATTGAAGTTATTAAGAAGATGCTCCTCAAAGCCGTAGAGAGCTACTATCTGTAGGAGCTTCTCTCCACTGAGTATACTGTATACGCTTCACAGTATAGTTGGACACGTATCTGCTTACCTTCCAGAGGAATAGGTGGAAAACCTCTCATGTGTGAGACACACACACACACACACACACACACACACATATATATATACCTCTGGAATATAATCAAGAGGAAGATGGATGACACAAACCATCAAACCACCAAACTGAACTGCTTGAATCTGAATTTGCACCAGGAGTAAAGCAGCATAAAGTTATCCAAAAGCAGTGTGTAAAACTGGTGGAGAAGGAGAACATGATGCCAAAATGCATGAAAAAAAAACTGTGATTAAAAAACAACCAGGGTTATTCCAATAAATATTGATTAATTCTTAACTCTTAAAACTTTTTGAATATGAACTTGTTTTCTTTGCATTGTTTGAGGTCTGAAAGCTCTGCATCTTTTTTGTTATTTCAGACAAATAAATGCTCTAAATGACAATATTTTGGGAGAAATGTTGTCTGTATGTTCATTTTACTCAAACATAAACCTATAAATAGCAAAATTAGAGAAACTGTTTCCGAAAAACTGAAAAGGAATAGGTGTAAAACATCTCTGAAGTGAGCCAAACATGCATATTTAAATATATAAATATATATATACACACACCTACGCTGTGCTCAGCCGTCATTTCAGGATGTTTCAGCTGCACGTGCTCATTTCTCCAGCCTGCTGCTCCTCCTCACAGTGTTGCTACCCAAAGACAAGTGTATACAGTCCTGCTATTTATAGCAGATCCACATTGCAGAGCCGGGCCTCTCCACAGTACACAGGATCCACCACTATAGAAACAACATCTCCGCCTGTTTTCCTCCGTTTCTCTTCTTTTTCTCTCCGAACTGGATCTGGGCGAGATGCGCTCTGGGCCTGATGAAGCGGCAGGGGAGCCAGAGGTGCGGTTTTAATGAGCCAGTCTTAGGGATGCTCGCAGTGAAGACGAGCGGAGACGCGATGACTCTGATGAGGAAAAGCGAGGACCTTTTTTTTTTTTAATACGGTTATTATTTCTACCTCGGTTACATCAGAACAGGAGAGGAGGCAGGCCGCCGGACCAAACTCGCCCAAATTCAATTAAAAACCCAGAATTCTACTGCCGGGCCTCGGCTGCGAACTCGTGATTACTCTTCCACTCGTCCGTTCCCACCCGGAGAGAAATATTACGCTCGAGCCGCATGAAAAAAAAAGACTCGCCAGACAGAAATCCAGCAATCCAGCTCCTAAACGTGAATATTTCATTATCGGTGTGGCGAGGGAGCTCACAGACAGTTGAGAAAATCTTTTATGGGAATGTCCCTTGTGTCCCCTGGCATGCTTCATCCCAAGGGGTCCAAACACTGTCATGTGTCAGAGTGTTGGGAAGAGCAGCACACGTTGGGTTCAGAAATCTGCAGGATAAATTTGTCCTCAGTAGAACCGCAGTAGAACAGCAGTGTTCCCTAGAGCCGCTCTCATTTTCTACATTCAGAGCTTCGCTTTGGGTTGTGGCTCTTTATAATATAATAAGACTCCTCCAACAATGGGCTTAAAATGGATAAATTGTGAGGATTATTATAATATAAGGATTATAAAAAAAGGCCTTTTTTTAATGAAAAAATATATATCAGCCATCTTTATAAAGCAGTAAGCCTAATTTCATAGGCTTCTTTAATATCGTAAGTTATTGTATTTTAAATGACTTCATTAATGAAGAAATGAAGTCTAAATAAAGCACATTTTTAGTTTCTCATTTTTTAAAAGAATACTGGAAGAATAAAGAAGACAAGTTTGAGAAAACCCAAAATTCCGAGGCAACTTACTGCACTAGATTTTTGATTTATAAAAACGTCAAATTTTAAGTCTCACCAATTTAACTTTATGTTTTTACTTGGCCTAATCTATCCATTGACTTTTCTTTAGAATAAACTAACAAAAATATATGAATATATATAATATATATATATATATATATATATATATATATATATATAAAGAATATATAAAGAATAAAGAAAATCAAAAATTAATAATAATGATGTTAAACGAGGCAATCAGTTTGCTGTAATGTAATTATAATTTTAAGTTTACCATATTTTTTGCAATATAAGGCGCACTTAAAATCCTTAATTTTTCAGTGTTATAAAAAGGAGTTTCAGTTTAGTTTTCCAGAACCGGGGCTGCAGTAGCATTAGCATTAGCCGCTAACCACTATTTCCCTGTTCAAGGGTGAGTATTATCGGCCTGTAGCCTGCTACTATGTCCAGCAGCTTTAGCTACTAACTGCTAGCAGTTAGCCGCTAATGCTAATGCTCCAGCCTTAGTGCTGGAGAAATTGGGGAATCTAGGCTTACTGTAAATAAACGAAAGCGCTTTACTCAAACAAATAAACAGTTTTGACTTAGAAGTTCCTTATAGTGTCTTTTAAAATGTGACTTGTAATCTGGTGCACCTTATAGTGCGAACAATACGGTAGTTTTTTACAGTTTATCTTTAAAACAGTAACTTTACTTCACTGAGACGCCCGTGACTGAAGCCTGAAGTCACTGCAGTGTTCACACTTTGTGAACGCTCGAGAACGGAACCTGATCTTCACGATCTGCTCCGTGCACGCGCACCACTGTCGCACTGTTCACGCCGACACGCATCACAAATCACATTTTCCGAGCTGTGATCTGTATCACAGTCTGAGCTTCTCAGCAGCAGCAGCAGCAGATTTGTATGGAAATGTTTAATTCAGGCTGCTGATCTGCTGGAGCTCTGCTGCTCTGAGAGTCTCTCTGGATGGAGCTGGATGTGTGGAGATGCTTCCATGCTGGACGGAAATGAAACACAGCACAGAGCAGCAGCGGTGTGTGTGTGTGTGTGTGTGTGTGTGTGTGTGTGTTTGGCACTCTTTTCTATCCCTTCTCTAAATTAAACACTTTTTTGTACCCAGTTTTGGCGAGAAATCAGAACTCAAATATTAAACGCAGCGTGTGACACAGTTACACTGTGAAACATATAAAACATGTATGAAACATGTATAAATATATACATATATATATGTATGGTTTATACAGTGCTGTGAAAAAGTATGTGCCTCCCTACAGTTTCTTTGGTCATACTTACATAATATAATATAAAAAGCTGTTTAAATGATAATTTAGTTTATTAATGAAAAAATATATATTCAAACCAACCTGAACCTGTGTAAAAAAGTATTTGCCAACTAAATCTAACATCTTGGTTGTGCCCTTTACCCTTTTAGCGATAGCCAGCAACGAGTCCTTCACATCTCTGTGGAGGAATTTTGGTCCATTCTTCTTTACAGAATTAATTTTATTGAATTAAGTTTTAATTCAGACATATTAGAAGCTTTTCCAGCATAAACATCCTGTTTAAGATCATCCACAGCATCTCAATCAGACTTTAACTATGCCACTCCTAAACCATTAAAAAGTGAACTTAGTGGAGTGCTTTGGGTCGTTGTCCTGCTGCAGAACCCAAGTACACCTGAGCTTAAGGTCACAAACTGATGCATGGATATTCTCCTTCAGGATTCTCTGGTTAACAGCAGAATTCTTGCTTCTATCTATTATAGCAAGTTGCGCATGTCCATCACACTACCACCACCATGTTTTACGTTTATGTACTATGAAATTATGTACTAGTTTTACTAACATAAAATGTGCTGCTTTTTGGAATATTTGATCTGCTTCATGTTGTCAGACAGCATTAGCACATGCCCATATGCATTTGAATAAACCATAATTTTACATACTGAAAGCATTTGTTGTGCACAAGGCACCCGAATAGCCAATGCTAGCCTTATAAGAACACACAGTGTAACACATTCAAGCTGTAATAAAGAGTGAATAACACATCTTTCAAATGTATGAAAGGAAAAAAAATATATATATGTTTTATTCCATT
The DNA here is from genome assembly GCF_023375975.1 of Astyanax mexicanus. Classification (NCBI taxonomy): domain Eukaryota; kingdom Metazoa; phylum Chordata; class Actinopteri; order Characiformes; family Acestrorhamphidae; genus Astyanax; species Astyanax mexicanus. The sequence continues at coordinate 1,737,917 of NC_064418.1, read as the reverse complement.
GTCATCTGCAACATGAAATAAACAGCAGGTTCAATAACATAAACATAAACACGCCACGTCCTTAATAACAAACCGCCAGCATTCCCGTTTTAGACGTGTGACACCAGAACATTATTATAACAGTGTGTGCTGCTGTACATGTTTTAAAAACCAGTGCAACGATAGGGCAGGCACCGCTTCACACAGACTCATCCTCAACCGAGCCTCACACTGACGCAGTTAGAAAAAACAACTGTACACCCACCACGCAACCAGACTGTAGCAAACCCAGGAATTAAGAAAAATCATCAGCATCTGTAAACATTATTTATACTTTTATACACGCAGTAACTGCAGGAAGAATCGGTGTTTTAAGGTCTGCGGCTGCAGAGAGGAGCTGCCTCTCCAGATCGCCTCCAGCCTTGCATGAAAATTTCATTGGCACATGTTGAATAAAAACCCTGGTGGATAAAGAAAATCGTATTGCTGTTTCTTTCACTGAGTCACTCGTTCGGATAGTGAACGGGAACAAGGGGGGAGGGAGCCGGATGTTTCAGATGATTCCCCTCCATCCCTGTAGACCATAAAAAAAAGCCCAGAGGACTGACAGCGTTTCTCGCGTTGCTCTGTGTTTCTCTCTGTTTCTCTCTGTTTCTCTCTCTGTGTTTCTCTCTGTTTCTCTCTCTGTTTTTCTCTGTGTTTCTCTCTGTGTTTCTCTCTGTGTTTCTCTCTGTTTCTCTCTGTGTTTCTCTCTGTTTCTCTCTCTGTTTCTCTCTCTGTGTTTCTCTCTGTTTCTCTCTCTGTTTTTCTCTGTGTTTCTCTCTGTATTTCTCTGTTTCTCTCTGTGTTTCTCTCTGTTTCTCTCTGTATTTCTCTGTTTCTCTCTGTGTTTCTCTCTGTATTTCTCTGTTTTTCTCTGTGTTTCTCTCTGTATTTCTCTGTTTCTCTCTGTGTTTCTCTCTGTTTCTCTCTGTATTTCTCTGTTTCTCTCTGTTTCTCTCTCTGTTTCTCTCTCTGTTTCTCTCTGTGTTTCTCTCTGTATTTCTCTGTTTCTCTCTCTGTTTCTCTCTGTATTTCTCTGTTTCTCTCTGTGTTTCTCTCTCTGTTTCTCTCTGTTTCTCTCTCTGTTTCTCTCTGTGTTTCTCTCTGTGTCTCTCTCTGTTTCTCTCTGTTTCTCTCTGTTTCTCTCTCTGTTTCTCTCTCTGTTTCTCTCTGTTTCTCTCTGTGTTTCTCTCTGTTTCTCTCTCTGTTTCTCTCTGTGTTTCTCTCTGTTTCTCTCTGTGTTTCTGTGGCTTTAAATTGGTGCAGATATGGCTGTAAAAACATTTTCGAGAGAGAACTTTAGAGAGTGCCGCACAGCCGTGCCGTGATGTCCTGGATTGGCACAGAGCCGTACGGCGGATATGTACAACTTTTATGGCAACACTCTATAATAACTTTCATTAATATACCATTAACTAATGATTAATTACTGTTATTTTTTATATTTTAAGAAGCTAAAAAGTTGCTATCAACAGCAACATGAACTGCAATTGATAAACATTTGCCTGGATTAAAATTCATATTTACTAGCAAATTATTTTAAAGTTCAAATTAGCTCTGATGAGCTAATAAATGATATGCTAACATTTGAATAGTGTCATGTGTGAGCATTTGTTAATATTCAAATTCTCATTAACTATTATCTCATTATTTAAAAAATATACTAATGAAAGTTATTATAGTGTTATTAAAGTGTTATCACTTTTATAAATTTATACGCATTAAAACAGAAAAAAAAAATTAATTCAGCATTTTCATACCTACTCAACCTTTAAGGTGTTGTTTGATTTATATATATATATATATATAAAAAAAAAGAAAACGTTTTTACCACCCTGTTTTTTCACCACATCTGCATATTCAGATATTCTGAGTCACTTTACTTTATTTACAGCATGGAGTGTCAGAACCTGCCGTATATTAAAGGAGCTAAATGTAAGGAAGCTTTGGGGTTCCGCTAATATTCTCTGGTTTTCTTGCTGTTTTCGTTCTGTTTGGTCTGCAATTAAAAAAAAGTAATTTAAATGTCTGGTGCATCCAAAATATGCCCCATTAAAACCCATTCTAGTCTGTTTGGACAAACTGCATAAAATTGCAGGATCTCGGAAAGCTGTGGGAGAGCGGAGGTGAGCAATTCAACAAAGATTAGTACTCTTTATCATGTTTAACTACAACCAAAGTCAATTTAACACCAGAGTTCTCCTTTAATGCGACGGCAAATGCAAGAAAAAATGACTATTTTGTTGCATATAGACCAGAGAAATGCTATAGAATTACTTTTTTCCTTAAAGGCCCTTTTTAATTACAATAAAACACTGTAATTTTACTGCTCACCCTTAGATCACTTAAAGCTCTGGACAATTTCAGATTATTCATCACTCTTGCAGTGTTTAAACATCAGTAAAAACTAAAATAACTGGGGAATATTCTAAAACGTTGAGTTGTAGAGTATTACATTAAGTTGGCAATGATGGGATCTTATGAAGATCAGATTATTTTAAAATGTAAGATGTTCGACATGTAGCTCCTTTAAGAGTGGCAACCTGTAGTGCAAAATGTGCAAAAAGAACAACAACGTCTGTAGAAACACAGAAAAAGACAGAAATCTCAACCAGTATCAATTATAAATGCACGTGTAAATACACCAACAGTACCAGACCAAGGTCATTTTAACACCAGGTAAAAAGGAGAAAGATGGAATAAGGGGTGTCCAGTCCTGGAGATGTACCACCTGCAGATCCAAGACACTATATATATGAATAGCTCTGAAAAAAAGAGAGCACTTAAAAATGATGAGTTTCTTTGATTTTACCAAATTAAAAATCTCTGGAATATAATCAAGAGGAAGATGGATGATCACAAACCATCAAACCACCAAACTGAACTGCTTGAATTATTTTTGCACCAGGAGTAAAGCAGCATAAAGTTATCCAAAAGCAGTGTGTAAGACTGGTGGAGGAGAACATGATGCCAAGATGCATGAAAAAAAACTGTGATTAAAAACCAACCAGGGTTATTCCACCAAATATTGATTTATGAACTCCTAAAACTTTATGAATATGAACTTGTTTTCTTTGCATTATTATAGATCCCAGTTAGGCTACTAATACAGCTCTGAAAAAAAATAAGAGAGCACTTCATTTTCTGAATCAGTTTCTCTGATTTAGCTTTTTATATTTTTATTCTCCTCAATTCCAAATAAAAATATTGTCATTTAGAGCATTTATTTACAGAAAATGAGAAATGACTGAAATAACAAAAAAAGATGCAGAGCTTTCAGACCTCAAATAATGCAAAGAAAACAAGTTCATATTCATAAAGTTTTAAGAGTTCAGAAATAATCAATATTTGGTGGAATAACCCTGGTTTTTAATCACAGTTTTAATTTCATTCATCTTGGCATCATGTTTTCCTCCACCAGTCTTACACACTGCTTTTGGATAACTTTATGCTGCTTTACTCCTGGTGCAAAAAAATTCAAGCAGTTCAGTTTGGTGGTTTGATGGTTTGTGATCATCCATCTTCCTCTTGATTATATTCCAGAGGTTTTTAATTGTTATATTTAAAGAAACTCATCACTTTTAGGTGCTCTCTTTATTTCTTTCAGAGCTGTATAGACCCCTGATGGGCATGTTATCTGGGCTCAATTCATGCATCCCACCAGTTTAACTATTTATTTTTTAAGTATTTTTCATATTTCCTGCTGAAAATCACATTGAATGCTTGGCGTATTTGAAATAGGCCTTAATGAATTCTGACCAAACAACACCAGCAGTCCGTGTTGGAATCTGAGTCTCTGCAGGGTTTCTCTGAGCTGAGCTGTGGATGAGCTTCAGGATCAGAGCGCTGGAATAAATCACAGCGCGCCGCATGTTTGTTAGCTCAGATTAAATTTTTGTTATTCGTCTTACATAATTAACTCCCACTTGCTCTAAGTGTGAGCAGTGCAGCAGTTGGATTTATTAATGCTATAAAAACCTGTACTTAACTCTCACCTTAAAGCTGTGACTCCAGGCAGTAAGATAGGCGTTGAAGGTCCAGAGTCTGGAGCACAATTGGCTGATTTTTCTACAGTCAACCTGCTTGAACAGACTTAAACTAAACCTGGCAATTAAAACCTGAGCAGAAACAGGTTTACTTGAGCTTGAAGTTTCTCAAACCTGGTTCTGGAGCTCCCTGCCTTGCACAATTAGTGTTCAATCTGTTCCCAGTAGACCAAATTCAACTGATAAGCTCAGTAACAAGCCCTTTCAGAATATTGCAGATAATACATTAGAGCAGGCAAGAGTTCACCAGGACCAAACACTGCTCTACAGGGTGGTAGAAGTTCAGAACTAACGCTGGGCACCCCTGATTACATGCTGTAGATCAGTAAGTGATTGTATCTCCTTGCTCTTTGAGGAGCATGAAGGCCTTTCTGAAGGATTGCATGTAGAAAAGGCGATAAATAAAACAAGGGTCTCATATCTCAACATCTCTGAGTCTAGTCTGTTTCAAATGAGATCATAAAGAAGTTAATTCAATTTATAACCCTTCACGATACCAGAGGCAAGAAGGAAGTCGGTGTAGCAACTCAGAACTGAGTAAACGTTGTTCTTTTCTCATGAACCTCCAGATAGTCCGGCTCAAAATGAAGCTTGGCTTTTAGTTCCCAGTATTCGCTCCGGTTCGGCTCCACGTAGGCCGTGGCAGGCGACGAGCAGTACACCATGGTCTGCTGTATCCTGTCTGGGTGCAAGTACTGATGTCTGACATCGAAGTCTGGTGCATAGTGAGTTGAAACATGTGTACCATGTTTACACGGCAGACTGGCCCTGTAGGCCGCCTGCTGGTCTCTCGCCAAGATGTCGCGATAAAAATAGTCCTCTTGCAGCGGAGATGATCTGAGAGGATCTGGCGTGCAGGCGCTGAATTCCGAGCCAATCGCTGTACTCCCGACATCCTCGTCCGAGTTGGACGCCAAGGTGCCGTTCAGCTCGTCGAAGTCTCTGTACCCTTCCCCTGTGCCCTCTCCTGTTCCATAGGGGGCTCTTTTGGATGCGCCCTCTACTGGAGGAGGGATGTACTCATACACGTGACCCGCAGAGGTCCTGACCTTCGCTGACGATCGGTCGCTGTAAAGGGTGTTGAAAGAGGTCATGGTGGCGCCCATGGAAGCAGAGCGCTCTGCCTTCTTGCGTCGCTTCATCATGACCGCGAAAAGCCCGGCAGCAACAAACACAGACATGATGAAGATGAGAAGCAAAGCGAGAATAAGCACAGAGAGAGGAATCATGGGATACTGAGTATCAAAATCCAGTGCAGTCTCCAACGTAATGGTGCTGCCTGGGAAAGATTCCTCCGAGGGCGGAACGACAGATGCCGGGGTGTTTGAGTTGTTTGGGCAGAGATGAGTGGAATGAATGTAGCGCATATCCTCTCCCGAGAGCCTTGGGGGGGACTCACAAATCACACTGTTCACCACAGTTCCGGCGCTGAGCTGTTCTAGCCAGTTTTTCATCTCCACAATAGAACAGGAGCAATCCCAGGGATTCTCAAACAGATCTATCTGCACTACGGATGTCAATTCCTCCAGAACTCCGCCGACCGGCAGGCTGCGAAAGTGATTGTTTCGCAGGTTCAGTCGCGCCAGACTCAATCCACTGAACACTCCCAGGGGTAAAGCTTTGAGAAGGTTGTTGTTGAGAAAGAGCAGCTGAAGGCTGGGTACTTGCTCGAAGGTGCCTGCCGCAATCTCTCGAATGACATTGTATTCCAAGTAAAGAAACTGCAGGCTTTCCAAGCCATAGAACATGTCATCTGTGAGTCGCTCAATTAAGTTCCCATTTAAATAAAGCCTCCGTAAGTGCACCAGGTCCTCAAATGCCCTGCTGTGGATAACAGAAATACGATTGTTCCCTAAGTGAAGCAGATCCAAGCCGGTAGTTTCCGTAAAGTCTGAACTGTCAACGGAAGGGATGTAATTTCCTGTGAGGTACATCTTCTTTGGATTGTAAGGTTTGGGCTCTAAATCCGAGATGCTCTCAATCTTTCTCTCTTGGCAGTTGACGTTCAAGCCGAGGTCTGAAATCTGGAGGTTGCAAGTACACGCAGTAGGGCAGTCTAGGGATACTGGTGATTTGGTCTGGTAAGCCACCATTGGGCCGTAGTTCTGAGGCTTGCTGGAGGAGACCCGTGAGGTGGGTTTGGCACGTAGCTTCCCTGACTGACGTGGGCTCTTTGTGGGACGCATTGAGCGCTGGATATTGGAGGAGGTAAAGGAAGCGCTGGCTGTAGCAGAAGATGTTGTCCTGAAGATGCCCTCTGCACCGTGAACTGGTTCTGCTCTCATCTCGTACTCAGCAATTGCTCTCCTGGGACAAAGCTCCTGCTTCGAGATCTCGTCGAGGTCTCTGCCGTGCAGCCGGAACGGCGTCTCACAAACCACGTCTCCCACCAATGCTGTGTAGGAGATGCTCTCCAGCCAGGCTTTCAGTGCTATGAGCTCGCAAGAACAGTTCCATGGGTTCTCCTCAAGTTGCAGCTCGACAATCCTGCCCATGTGCTCCAGAAGGCCGCTATAGGGGAGCAGTTTGAGCTGGTTCCCTCTGAGGTCGAGATGCGTCAGGGGAACAAATTGAAAAATGTTTCTTGGCAGGGAAGACAGCAGGTTGTCATTCAAGATCAGCACCTCCAGATGACGGAGCCTGTTGAGGGCATTCGCCTCAATGTGACTGACGTAGTTGTAGTCGATCTGAAGATACTCCAGATTGTCGAGGCCGACGAAAGTGTCTTCCCGCAGGGCTTCGATTTTGTTGTTGTTCAGATGCAAGCGCTTTAGTCCCTGTAGTCCGTTAAAAGCCCCGCTCTCGATCTCAGCAATGTCGTTGTTTCCTAGATGCAGAATGGTGAGTCCTTCGTAATGCAAGAATTCATTAAGAGAAAGTTTTTTGAGGAGGTTGCCCGTAAGCAGGAGGTGGTACGTGCCGAAGTGCAGAGGCCCAACATCAGAGAGGCTGACGATGCCTCGGTTTTCACAGCTAGCTGTCAAAACTCCATCTCGCTCTTCACAAGCGCACAGCCCTCCGCAGATCTCCCCGTAAATGTCAAGCATCTCGGCAAAGCTCAGCGACGTGGCGACGAACGAGACGACCGATACCCAGATATGCATGTTTGAGGGCAGCGGAGCTTCACTTCACTGCAGCAGAGACGTGTCTCCTCATCTAGAAATAAAAAGGAGATGAGAGAACATTCATCATTATCATCAGTTATCAGTTTGTTCGGTTTGTTTCTATAGCACACTGAAATTGTACTGGAATTCCTACAGTAACACCACCTAATTGCTACCCGAACGCACAGAAAAGAGCAGGAAGAGGAACATCCATGATGACAAGCATGTAAATACCAACTCCAGCCCGCAGGGTTGGCCCGAGTTTTCTAGGGCACGGCGAAGGAAGGTTCAGATCTTTTACTGATTCTCACTAAGCTGGGACTGTGGATCGCAGTTCTCAGTTTTCAGCTGTTCTTAAAAACACTAATCTGTAGATTCTTATAGAACTGGTTTATAAAGCATTAATGAAGTGTTCATTAATAAAGCTAATAAAAAGCTGATAAGATAAATAAGATAATAAGATAAAGGAAATCTATTTCCTTAATGTTTAGCTTTCTCTCTGTGTTCACTCATCTATCTTTTCTTTTTTTTTAGATATCTCTCGTTATCTTTCTGTTTCTCTTCCTTATTTTTCAGTACCCTGTTCTGATCTTTTGACTTTTTTCTTTTATTCTCTCTCTCTCTTTCTCGCTCTCTCTTTCTCTTCATTTGTCTCTCGTTATCTTTGCCACAAACAAACACTCCAGCTCTATGTTAATGTCTCTCTCCATCTTTCTCTCTCTATCTCCTCTATTTATCTATTTCTCTCTCTCCCCCATCCATCATGCATTGTCTTGGTCGCCATCTCTCCACACACTCTGTTCATCTCCTTCACCTCCTTTCTGCATTCCTCTCTTTATCTCTCCAGCTCTGTTTAGGTCTATCTGTCCTTCTCTATCTCTCTCTCTTTCTCATTTTGCCTTCCAGCATTACTCTTTATCTATCTCTCCATCTCTGTGTGTGTTTATCTCTCTCTCTCTCTTTACTTCCATCTCTGTATTTATCTTAAGAGACATCTCTCACTGTTTCTTCACTGTGTTTATCTCTCTCTAACTGTATGACTCTCTCTTCCACCTCTCCCTCCCTTTCTCTCTTTCACCCTTTTTTCTCACCCTTTTTCACTCTTTCTTTCACTTGCCATTTTTCTCTCTGTTTGTCTCTCACACACTTGTCATCATTTCCCTTTCACTTTATCTCTCTCTGTGTCTCTCTCTCTTTATACCACTTCTCTCTTTCTCTCTTTTTCTATCTGTCTTCACAACTGTGTGTATCTCTTTCTATCTCTCTCTCCACCTCAGTGTGTTCATCACTCTCTTTCACCCTTTTTCTTTCACCCCTTCTCTCGTCCTTCAATAATTCTATCTCCTGCCATTCTTCCTCTCTCTCTCTCATCTCTCTCTTTCTCTCTCTCACACACACACACTATTCCTCCATTCTTTCTCTTTCTTTATCAACAATATTTCACTCTCTCGTTTCTCAGTTTTTCTCTCTCGCCATTACTCCTTTTTTCTGTCTCTTTCCCACTCTTCCACTGTTTTTTAACTCCCTTTCTCATCACCATTCCTCCACTCTCTCTCTCCTCCTATTTCTCTCTCTCATACACACACACACACACACACCTCTCTTTCTTTCAGTTGCTATCAGTCTTTACCTCTGTGTGCATCTCTCTCTCTCTTCCACCACCCTCTCTCACTCTTTCACCCTTTTCCTTTTGCCCTCTCTCTCACCCTGCACTCATTCTCTGTCTTGCTATTCTTCCTCTCTCTCTCTCTCTCTCTCTCTCTCTCTCTCTCACACACATACACTATTCCAATTTTTTTTTATCCGTTTTTTATTGGAATTGTCCATTCCACCTTAAATAGCGCTTCACTGCTGAAGCAGTTAAGGTGGAATGGGCATGTGTTCTATAAGAAGTCAAATTATGTTTAATCTTTGTATATCTCTCTATTTATCACGCGCACACGCACGCACATTCAAAGACACACACGCGCACACGCCCACACGCACAAACACGCATGCACACACACACACGCACATGCACGTGAAGATGAACTCGAGACTGAACTTCCCTCATTAAGTCTGTCTCTAACTGACCTCCTACACTCTCACACACTCTCTCACACACACCACCTATTCTATAACACACTCCGCGCACTTTCACGCACACTCGCGCACCCTGAACCCAACCGCGCGCGGAACGACCCCACGGTGCGCGCGCCTTACCGGTCAGCACTCCGTCCGGTGACCTCAGCCCGCGAGCGCCCAGCGCCGGTCCAGCTCAGAGCATCCTCCTCCTGCCTCAGCCTCACCATCATCCACTCTACACCCAGCACTGCCAGAGCAGCAGCAGGAGGAGGAGGAGGGGGCGGGGCCAGCGGGCACGTGACAACGATGAGGAGGAAGAGCAGCAGGAGGATGAAGATGTTATGACGATCATGTCGAATTGATTACGTCATGTATTTTGGATCTGAAATCGATACTGAGCGTGTAAAAGATCACACTGCAGAGGAACTAATCACAATCATCAGAGATAAGCATCACAACCTCAGAACCTTCATCATCATCATCATCATCATCATCAGAGGAGGAGGAAGATTATTTAAAAAATATTTATTTAAAGGAATGATCATGGTGATTATTATAAGGACAGAGACAATAATAGTGTTGGGGAAAGGTGATGATGATGATGGTGATGATGATGGTGATTATAACTGTATAACAGTGATGACAGCAGTCATGCAAAGGAGATGATGATGAGAACAATGATGATGGTGAGGATGGCAATAATGGCAATAATGGTAATGATGGTGTAATAATAGTGTGATAACATAAATGGTGATGTGATTATGTAATTGTGCAATTTGTATTGTTGCATTTATGATTATTGTAAGGATAACAGTATTGGTTGTGGTGGTGGTGGTGGTAATGTGATTATGATTAATGTGATTATGGTGATGGTGATGATTGAGGTGATGATAAACGGTAATTATGTTAGTCATATGATAAGAATGTTATGTTGATGGTTAACGTGATGACCATCACAACTGTAATGGTAAAAATGGTAGTTACAGTGATGTGATGATGGTGGTGATGATATAATTGTTTAAATAGTGTTGGCCACAGTGATAATTACAACAGTGATAAATCCAGAAATGATGCTAATGATGAAGATGATGATATATAATGATAACAGTGACAATGAAAATGTTGGTAGTGATGTTGATAAACAATCAAAGTGGCAGTGATGATGGTGATGATGATGAGGATAGCGACACTGAAGATAGTAATCATGGTTACATTGATAATGGTTATAGTGATGATAACATTAAAGGTGTTGATCATGGTGGGGTTATGTTGATAACAGTGTTTGAGTTTATGATGATTATGATGATGGTGGTGATGCTGATAATGGTAAGGATGTAATAATGGGTTTAGCTGTAAAATACAGCAAATACATGGAATTATCACAGCTGTATCTAAAAGTAACTTTACAAAAACTGGTCTGAATGGAAAATAAAGATCACAATTGAACACAGAGCAAATACAGAGCAAGAGAAAAGAGAGTGTGTGTAAAAGAGTGTGTGTAAGAGAGGAAAAAAAATATAAGAGAAAGATGAAAAGGCAGTGAGCTCAGAGCAGAGGTGTGTCAGAAACATGAAAGCGGTTCTGGAGGAAGCTCAGTGACCCCATTACCCACCACTACTGTTACTGTTACTGCTACTGCTACTGCTACTGCTGCTACTGGTGCTGCTGGTGTGGTCAGGAGCTTCAGCTAGAAGGACGTCCAGCTAACAGAGGGAGTTACTCAGCCATCATGGCGTCCAGTTGAGCATCTCTCTGACATTGAGAAGGAAAATGCTGACACGGCTGGGCCGCAGAGCCCATCGCCTAGAGCGCACACGGCTCTGACTGACATCTCAGGCTCTGGAAGTTTTCTGGCCTCCGGAAACGTTCTGAAAGATGGCATTTAGGTGGAGTCTGGAACGCTGGAACGCCGAACAGATACAGAGCTCTGACAGAACCAGAACCTGTCATTAGCATTGACATTGACTTACACTGTAAAAAAAAAAAAAAACATCTCATAAGATGTACAATTTGCACTCACTTCATTTGAGTAGAGTTTACTCCATAGCTTTTGCAAATATTACCTGAATTTACTTATCTTTTCTATTGGTTCCTCTCATCATTTTTTAACATAATAGGCTTATCTGTCCGTGTGTAGTCTTGTCCACCAGGACTACCTTTCCTTTGGGTATTCAGTGAATACTTAAAAGAGAAATAAGGAACATAAAAAGAGGTCCAATAATACTCACCTCTCAACAGCAAAAGAGCTAGCGCGTAGCAAAGCTAGTGGCTAATGCTAATGCTGCTTTAGCAGTGCTAGCCAGGGTTGACAGCAGGCTACAGGCCGATTATAGTGACCTCTGAACGGCAAAAGAGGTAGCGCTTAGCGCGGGGAGTGGCTAATGCTACCACTGCTCCGGACTCGAGTCTCAGTGCTGGAGAACTAAACTGTCCTGGGGAACTAAACTGCTTTTTAAGGATTTTAAGTGCAGCTTGTAGTGTGAAAAAAGGTAATATCAATTTAATTTGCCATGCAATGAGTCTACCAACCAATTGTACTATTATACAGAAAAAAATCAGTCTAGCACATAGTCATGCTTGGGCATAAATAGCAAATAGTGGTAACTTGCTCTGACAGCCTACAACACTGGGGCCAGATTGTCAGCCATTATATATAAAATACAACTGTATACCCAAATGAAGGTAGCCTTGGTGGGCAAGACTACACACTGATGGTGAGTGAGTGTTGGGGAAGACACAACCATTATGAAATTAAATAATGCCAGGAACCAATAGGTTTACTTTTTGTCTAATGCTCTTTTAAGATCATTTAAGGAAACTTTATCAATTCTACCCAAGTCTACCTGCATAATACATACTAATATACATACAGTGATATAATTGGCTTTCCTTAACCCATTTCCAGACCTGAATTATACTATAAGAATGCTGTTTTTGGTTAGTAATGCTATAAAAATCCATTACATTGGAAGCCTATACATTTTAATTTTTATCTTTGCTATTGACCTTTTTATGTATTTCACAAATTATCCCTAAACATGATAAAAAAGAAGTGTTCTTAATGATGGACATACAAAAAAAAAACACATGATGTCCATTGTAATAAATACTGGGTCTGAAAGGGTTAAGTAAGGGTTAAGGGTTTTTTACTGCTGATAATTATGTAACACTGTGGATTTTACCCAAAATTACACAATTAACTTCTGCTAAACTGTATATTTACTAAACCCATTAATCGTCTCATCCTTTCTCACCACGAGGTTGAGATAAAGCATTTTGAAGCAGAAACTCAGTAACTCTGTGTGTGAAAGTAAATCAGCAGTGTGGGGAGGTCTCGACAGCAGGGTGATCTGAGGAAAAACTGCGACATTAAACGTTTCCCTCCGTCATCGTTCCTGTTGCGACGGCTGTCTGCTGCGATTTAGATCCTTTCTAATGATTAAACTTCACACGGTGGCATTTCAGAGTACAAAGCAGAGCTCAGTTCTGCGCTCGAGCGACGCTGTGACTTCTGACTTTTACACGTCGCTTTTGAACTAATTAAGCCAGACAGCGGTGCTGCTTCACTAATTATCAGCTTTGTTCTTCACAGCACAGCTCTGATACCTGGAGAATGTACCGATGTTGGAGTTCTGGAGGCGGGAAATTAGGGCAGGAATGCAGGTGATCAGAATGAAGGAGAAATTAAGGCTTAAGTATAAGTTCTACTAGGAGACTCTACTAGAAACCAGCTTCTCTTTTCTTCAATTTGTCTTTATAAGACTTTTTTCTGCTTTCAGATGCTTTTTAAACTCCCCCTCATTCCGTTCCACCATCTCCAGTTTTTTCCCTATTGGTTGCAGAGTAGCATCACAGCGCTTACACTCAGAGGAAAGCGCAGCGACTCGGTTCTGATACATCAGCTCACAGACACAGCCTTGTCCTGATCCACATCACCCTAGGAGTGATGAGGGGAAAGAGAGAGCACCATCTACTGTACTGTACCCACCCAGAGAGAGCAAGACCAACTGTGTGTGCTCTCTCAGGGCTCTGGCAGCTGATGGCAAGCTGCATAACTGGGATTAGAACCAGCGCCCGCACAATCTAATAGTGACAGCACTTTAGACCGCTGGACCACTCTGTGCCCCTATAATTATCAATAATTGATTTTTTAAAGAAAGGTTAACTATTACATGCTAATTAATTTACTATCTAATAATCGATTGAGCTACCAAGTTAAATACAACTCTGTTATTGGTGGATTCAGTCTATGTTAAGTGTTAAACTGACCAATGGACACTTAGAAAATCAATAAAGGCACACCTATCATGTCAGAAACCTGTGCATAAAGGTGCATAATGTTTTTGTTTACTTACAGTAAGCTTATATTTCCAGATTTCCACTAAGGCTGGGTGCAGCAGCATTAGCATTAGCAGCTAACTGGTAGTGCTAGTAGGTTGTCCCACGTAGCTTGTTTTAACACGGTAAACATGCAGACGACAGGCTGATATTATTCACCTCTGAAAGGTGAAAGGGCTAGCGCTTAGCGTGGTTCACGGATAATGCTAATGCTGCTCCAGCAGTGCTATGAGTTGCAATGAAATAAAAGTAAATAGCAAATAAATACAAAAAAAGTACAAAATACTTTTGTAACTTTATTGTATTCTGTCTGAATATATGTTATCTTCACTAGGAACTGTCTGAATCAGTTTTTCATGCATGAGTATAATAAAATGTAGAAAATATGAAGTTAAATATTAACATTCTGTTCTGTTGAAGGGAGTACCTCACTCAGTGGACATGCTAATTCCCGCCTGTCATTTCATCCTCTGATGACGGCGTTTCTCTCCGTTAAACGGAGGTGTGATTGGGGTCATGCAATCCCCTTCAGTCCCCTCTTTCAGCAGCACTGAGGTCCTGTTTATTCCGGTGTTCTCTCCGGCTCAGATGACAGACTCCTTGCGTGGTGTTCTCTCAGATGTGCGAGTCCCATCACACTGGGCGTGAAATATTCAATTTCACTCCTGTCACGCCTGGGTCTGGGATTTGGCTGGGGCGTGGGGCCACAGTGGAGAGAGCACAATAAAACAGAGAAATGGGTCAGAGAGATTTAGAGAGAGAGAGACAGAGAGAGAAACGAGCGCTCTGTATTTTCTGAGCTTCCCCGGCTGTATCTACAGTGCGTTCACGAATCAGAATATAGAAACATCTGTATCCTCCGCACTAGTGAACCATGTGAGGCACAATTTGAGTTAGGCATGCTTTCTGACCACAGAGCTGCTCTTTTCTCTTAGCAGTATGAGCTTTGTTAGGATTCTGTGTAGTTTCATAGTATTGAGTATTGTACAAAGGATTAATTTCTGTCCTCACATCACATCCAAACTAAGTTTAAATAGGAGTCTGCAGTTGAGTCTCTGATTGATTCTGATGCCTCAGTAAGTCCATATTATACTTAGCAGGTTTTTTAACACATAATGAAAGAGAGTTTTCATCCTTCCAACACAGAACCTAAAAACCGAATCCTACCAAACATAAAAGAACCTCAAACATAAAAAACCCAAGCACATATAATCCCTCAAACACTGAAACCCCAAATAAGAAAACCCAGCATAGAACTCCCCAAAACCAGAGTCCATCCCCCAACCCAGAACCCTAACAAACACAGAACACTCAAAAACAGAACCCCTTAAAACAGGCCAACAAACAAGGAAAGCCCCCAAATGCAACAACCTAAAAAAAAAGCCTCCAAACAAGGAACCCCCAAACACAGAACCCTAAAACAGAATCCCAAACAAAAATTTCGCCAAACACAGAATCCCCACATACACAGAATTGTCCAAATACAATATCCCAAAAACAGAATCCACAAACAAGTAATCCCCCAAACACCCCAAGCAAGAAAACCCAGCATAGAACCCCCAAACCAGAACAAAGAGTGAACCCCCAAAACACAGGGACTCCCCAATCACAGAACACAAAAAAACAGAACCCATTTAAACAAAGAAATCCCCCAAATGCAGAACCCAAAAAAAACAGGATCCTGAACACAAAATCCCCCAAAACCAGAATTCCTTAACCCAGTACTCTCACAAACCCAGAATCCTCAAATATAGAAACCTAAAAACAGAACTCCCCACACACAAACACTGAAACCCCCAAATACCGAACTCCAAAAACCCAGAACTATAACAAATATCATTATCAATAACATATCATACTCAAAAAAATATTTTTCCACATTTTGATTTCAGGCCCAAAATCCAATCCCAAGTTGTATTGAAGACTGTTACGTGTGAACTTGTGTGTTAGTTTATTGGGTACGTTGCTGATTCTGTTGCTGCGGTTAATTCATACCACACTCAGCAGGATAGTTTTGTTTGGCAGGGTCTTTTTGTCGCATAATGAAAGAGCTTTGGGAAGTGGGGGGTGGGTGGGGGGGTGTTAGGGGGGGATGTTGTATGAAAACTAGTGGAGCATCTGGGTAAGTCTTCCGTGACGGTGCGCACACACACACACACACACACACACACACACACACACACACTTCCGTCTCTAGCTCTTCTCTTCTCTTCATAAACCCAGGCCTCAGATTGGCTGTTGTGTTGGGAGACGGGCAGAGCGCTGATTGATGAGTCAAGTTTGTGGGTCATTAGGTGGAACCTCTCCGAACGTTCAGCTCGAATCAGCCTCAGAGCCGCACCGTCAGCGGGAACGCCGTGGGCCGAGAGGGTAAAGAGAAGTGACAGGCGGCTCCGGGCAGGTTTGACAAAGAGCTTTGGCAGCAAAACAAAAGCTCAGGTCAGGCGACGGACGTACGATAATCTGTACGACAAAAACGTCTAATTAACCCGGAGCGAGGACCAACAGCTGCCTGTCTGATCTCAGCGTAATGAATTTTATCTTCAGGAGAAAAGGCCTGGAAAAGCTTGAGACACGTTAAAGACTCTATCATGCTTACGTAATTGTTGCGCGTATTTATGTGTGTATGCTCTGGCCTCTCGGAGAGGCAGGCAATGTGATTGGAGGAGACGGGGGAAGGGAGGGAGGAGCTACACTGGCTTGCACTTGGCTGAGAAATCCACCAGCAGCAGTTCAGTCTTACAGGACAGGAGGTTCAAGTTCAGCACGGGCAACCATTCAAACTGGCTGGCGCTGAAGGCCAGAGGCGTATAGCTCTTGGCACGTTCATCAGTGCAAAAAGAAGCAGAGATAACAGATGCATGAGTGGCACACTGCCACACTGTATGCAAACTATATGTATATCAGTATGTAGCCGACAGTTTGTCCCACTTTTCTACGCTAACAGATTCTGCTCTACTGGGAAAGACTTCGCACTAGATGTTGGAACGTTGCTGTGATTGGGATTTGATTGCATTCAGCCCTGTAACCCTGTGTTCACACTGAAAAGCAACAAAGCATCAGGCCACTATTCATTCATTTCCATAGAAGGAAGCGACAAAGCGGCAGAGCGACACTGAGTTGAAATTTCGTATTTTGTTCCTACTATCGTAAAAAAAAACCTTTACTACAGGAAACGGCCAAAAGTCGTTTAGGCTTTAGGTCGTTAAAGCCTAGGAGTCAAGCAATTCCTCATATTTATACCCTGTTTTCCCTCCAAAATTATATTTTTCAAGCGGGAGTACAAATGACTTGATGTTGAATAAAATAAATTATTTTAAAAAACATTCACCATATCTTATCTGATCTTAATTTAGATATCAAATACATATTTAATACAAAAACACATTTTTCGCACAATCAACAATATGTTTTTTAGGGCTCATGAAGTAATACTAATTTTTGTGCCTTTTGTTCTAGTTGGAAGCTGGACCATGGTAGACCAGTGTATAAACACAGGGTAAGAGACCTACGGGCATCAGTTATGTCAGGTACCCATTTCTCAGTCCAGTCCAGTCTTGCTTTCTCTTGGTGATTCTTCTCAGGTTCTTATTATAATCATTTTTTTCTTTTGACCTGTTGGTGGGATGAATGGCTGTGTGATTCTTTTCTACAAGAAATGAAAGAGAACAGCCAGGTCCATCCCTTATTATGGTTGCTGTGGTTTTGAGGTTAATGGCAGGGTGTACGCTGGTGTTGGCAATTGTCAGTATCCAGTAGAGAAAATTAGATGTAGTGCTGTGTAGGGTTTTCATACTGGTGAAACAAGTGCCTGGTAATTGTCAGTAATCACACAATATTGAAAAAATATTTTTTTTGCAGTTTTTGCGCCACATGTCAGACAGTGTTATATTATTTTTGTGCCCCTTTTAAATTGGTACTGTTTTTTTGATCTGTTGGACTTGTTATTAATATGGCTGGGTCAGTAAGGAATATAGAGAGTGTTTTAGGTGTTTCAAATACACATTTGAGCCGTTCTGTACTTTTTCTTAATCTTGCATTGTTTTCACACCTAAAGGGGTTATCTGAAATCTGAAGCAAGTTTTGGTTTGTTTGCAGTGTAAAAGTAATGTTTTGAGATTGGAAGAGTGGAAATCCAACTCACTGAATTATCAACATTCTACAAACCAATCAATGTAAAGTATAAAGAGACGCTGCAGAGGAAGGAGTACTGTTGTGTTCCTGTTAACTGATTCAGTTCAGAGAAGCCCTGAGCTTAAGGCAGAGGTTGATGGACTGGGCGTGGTTTTGACATGAACAGCGATCTGGGTCGACTTTTTTCTTCCAGACTCTGACACACCAGTCTTCTTTGATCATGTCTCGGGGAGGAGAAGTTCAAGATCAATCTTTTTTTTAATTTCTTTTAGAAGCACATAGATGGTGCACCTTATTTCTAGTGCATCTGAGCACGAAGAAACAGGTACCAGGATTATTTAAAACAAAGAAAATGAAAAACAAAACTGATACAATCTTGATAAAAGTTGTTAAATAACACAAAAGTGTTATCAAGGATTCTCTCAAATACAGAAATCCCTAAACACAAAAAAACAAAGAGACCCTCAAACACAGAAACCCAAATACAGAACTCCAACACCAAACCCTAAATAAAGAAACCCAAACACAGAGACCCGAAAACAGAAAACCCTCAAACATATAAATCCTGAAACACAGAGACCCAAACAAAGAAACCCTGAAACACAGAGACCCTCAAACACAGAAACCCAAATACAGAACTCCAACACCAAACCCTAAATAAAGAAACCCAAACACAGAGACCCTCAAACACAGAAACCCAAATACAGAACTCCAACACCAAACCCTAAATAAAGAAACCCAAACACAGAGACCCCCAAACAGAAAACCCTCAAACATATAAATCCTGAAACACAGAGACCCAAACAAAGAAACCCTGAAACACAGAGACCCTCAAAGACAGAAACCTCCAAACACAGATAACATAAAGCACAGAGACCCCTCATACGCAATCCCCCAAACACAAAGACCCTCAAACACAGAAACTGTCAAACATAGAAACCCTCAAACACAGAGACACAAACAAAGAAACCCTGAAACACAGAGACCCTGAAACACAGAAACCGTCAAACACAGAAACCCTCAAACACAGAGACCCCCAAACACAGAGACCCTTAAACACAGAGAACCTCAAACACAAACCCTCAAACACAGAAACCCTCAAACACAGAGGCCCCCAAACACAGAGAACCTCAAACACAGAGACCATCAAACACAGAAACCCTCAAACACAAAGACCCCAATACAGAACTCCCAAACACAGAACCCTCCCAAACACAGGAAACTAGCACAGAACCTATAAACACAGAAACTCCAAATAAAGAACTCCAACACCCTAAATAAAGACACCCAAACACAGAGACCCAAACAAAAAAAACCCTTAAACAAAGAAACTCCCAAACACAGAAATTCCCTCAAACACAGAGATATCAAACACAGAAACTCGCAAACACAGAAACACTTATACAGAACTCCCAATCAAAGAACCCTCCCAAACACAGGAACCACGCAGAAACACCAAACCCTAAACAAAGAAACCCAAACACATAACCCTTCCAAACACAGGAATCTAGCACAGTACCTCTAAACACAGAAAATCCCAAACATAGAGACATAAAGTACATTACCCCTAAAAACAGAAAGGCCAAACCACAAAGAACACTCAAACACAGAAACATAAACCCTCTAAACACAGAAATACTCTCAAACACCCATAAACACAGAACCCTGAACACAAAAACAGAAACATCCTCAAACATAGAACCTCAAACACAGAACATCTCCTGAAAGAAAGCAGGAGTCTGAAATGCAAGGAATGCTGACTCACTAACTGAAAAAGCAATTCATAAAACCATTAAAATATGTTAATATTATTGGAGTTTGAACTAATTCACCATGTAACCTTATAGTTCCTTACATTATTATAGAGGGAGCGGTTGTGGGACAATGTGAACACAACACAAATAAATAAACTGAAAGGAACGTATGTGAGCCTGGAGCGATCCCAGAACTCCTCCACCAGCAGGTCCAGTGGAGGGATTTCAGAAACCTGATGATGATGATTTCGCTCCCAGTGCCGCATTCAGTAAGAGCCTGTTCAGCAGGTATATGTGAGGGAAGCATGCTGGGATGTGGATCTGAATGTGCTGCCAGATGCTGGAACAGATGTTAATGGGCAGAGGAACATGAAGACGCACAGCACCAGAACATGAAACTAATACGAGCAGGTCGCCAGAGGCAAAGCTTCATTTCCTTTTTAGAGGCTTTGCTTCTCTGCTTAGTCATTTCCCATATCTGGTTCCCCTGTGTTCCCCGTGGCTCCAGCAGTCCTCCAGACTCTCACCCTGAAGTGTGAAAAAAAGGCCGCCGTGGCTCTACAGGCCTCCAGCGATGACGGCCTGCAGGGTGTTTCCCTTGTCATATCGCTAATGCATTACTGTGAATCCTACAGTGGGATCAAAGTCATGGTCACGGTCATGCATTAGCGTTAGCTGCTAACCTGTGTTATACACAGCAAATGAAAAAGAAAAAGTAGCTCAAATATGATTTTCTCACCAAATCTGATATTTATTTTAAACTGTTCACTCTATCTTTTAAACGTGACCTGTATATCTGACATTCAATTTAACGGCTTCATGTTCAATTGACCCAAATTTTACCAAATTGAAAACCTCTGCAATATAATCAAGGATGATCACAAGCCATCAAATTTTTGCACCAGGAGTAAAGCAGCATAAAGTTATCCAAAAGCAGTGTGTAAGACTGGTGGAGAAGAAAACGATGCCAAGACAAAAACTTTGATTGAGGGTTATTGCACTAAATATTGATTTCTGAACTCTCTGCCTCTTCAACCGCAAATCTATGTAGATTCACCCTCCAGCAAGACGATGACCCTAAACCTAAAAACAGAGCTACAGTGGAATGGTTTTGATCAAAGAATGTTAATTTTAATATTTTGTAGATGATTGATTTAGCTCTTTCTCTCTTTTTTCTCTCTTAGTATTTTATGCTGTCGAGTTTATCATAAGCTAAAATGTTCATTTATACTTTGGTAAAAGTTCAATAAACAGCTGAACCAGCTGAACTTTTAAAGCTTCATGAATATGAATTTTTCTTTTTTCTTTGCATTATTTGAGGTCCGAAAGCCATTTCTCATTTTCTGCAAATAAATGCTCTAAATGACAATATTTTTGGGGGGAATTTGGGAGAAATGTTGTCCGTAGTGGATTAAAGGCTCTTTATCCTGAACTACAGTCATTTTATTTGGAATAAAACCCTTCACCTTTGTATTAAGGGCCCATTATTCCTGAACTAGGGCTGTTTTAGCTGGACTGAGACCCTTCACATCTGGATTAGGGGCCTTTTACTTCTTTTTTTGGGAGAAATGTTGTCTGTAGTTTATAGAATAAAACAATAATGTTCATTTTATTCAAACATAAACCTATAAATATCGGAAGTCCCAAATCAAATCACATATCAGAATGGTAGCAGTTTGCAGCTCTGGAGGATCCGGGTCCCTGTCCTCAAGCCTCTCGACTTCAGAAGCGCATTATCTCACGCTCGGTGGCGTTTCGCATCCTCAGAGCATCTTTAGCTCATTAGGGTTATAAATAAATGTAGAGAACAACAAGACATCCTTCTTCATCTCTGGACAAAAGCAAGCGTCTGTCAGAGCTCGTCACGGGAGACCAGCAAACTGCTCCTCTCAGGCCTCTGCGAGACTCGTGTCGATATGGCGAGGGAGCCGGTAACTGTGAGATGACACTGTTTGGACATGAAGTCACATCCCGTTTGCGTCCACCTTGACCAAGTTGCTGTAAAATGGGTCAAAGTGCCCAGTCATCCCTCTCTCTCTCTCTCTCTCTCTCTCTCTCTCTCTCTCTCTCTTTCTCTCTGTATTTATTATTTAATTTCTGACATTCCATTGTATGTAGGACACCACAATCCCCGGTCTAGAACAACTGTGTTTTGAAGGTGAGAAAAGCACACAGCTCTGAAACTCTACAGCGCCCCCTGCTGGTCACCCAATCACCATCTACAGCTCACAGCTACCGTAAAACCTCATTTATGATGTTATTTTTAACCTACATTTCAACACTGTGTCTATTGGGGGTGTTTTTCTAACAGTAGCCAGCCATCCTCATTAAAACAGGTAAA
This sequence comes from Astyanax mexicanus, assembly GCF_023375975.1. NCBI lineage: Eukaryota > Metazoa > Chordata > Actinopteri > Characiformes > Acestrorhamphidae > Astyanax > Astyanax mexicanus. The sequence continues at coordinate 1,716,115 of NC_064418.1, read as the reverse complement.
ACAGAACATTGGTTTTAGATTTAGAACACTGGTTTAGGTAAAAAAAAAAATCAGTCTAGTAAAATCAGATTATTGTTCCTTTTTATCATGGTGCAATTTTTATCATTTGGCCAAGTGGGAACAGGCCACAGTGATCGCACTTGAGTGTGAATCAAAATAGATCCAATCTCAGACTAACACATTGAAAAGGTTTGTTTGGTGTGAAAATATGTTCCAAACTCAGTCCAACCAACTATCAAGGTTTCTTATCAAGTTTGGGGGATGCAGTTTTAATATAATACATTATCTAAATGAACTACTTAATGTATGTATTAGTATGTATTTAATGATTTATTAATCTGTAAGGCCTTTCAACTCTGGATTAAGAACCCTTTACTCATTTTTATCTGGACTCAAGCACTTCACCTCTGGATGAAGGGCCCTTTACTCCTTTTTATCTGGACTAAGGCCCTCCTTCACCTTTGGATTAAGGGTCCTTTATTATTTTTTATCTGTATTAGGGACCTTCACCTCTGGATTAAGGACCTGTATTATTTTTATCTGGACTAAGGCCCTTCACCTTGGATTACGGGCCCTTTTTTACTGGACTACAGTCATTTTATCCGGATTAATGCCCTTCACATCTGGATTAAGGGCCCTTTACTTCTTTTTATCTGGACAAAAGCTCTTCACCTTTGGATTAAGTGCCCTTCATCCTGGACTACAGCCATTTTATCTGGACTGACACCCTTCACATCTGGATTAAGGACTCTTTACTCCTTTTTATCTAAACTAACGCCCTTCAATTTTGGATTAAGGGTCCTTTATATCTGAACTATGGCCGTTTTATCTAGTTTAAGGCATTTCACATCTGGATTAAGGACAATTTACTCTTTTTTTTTTCTGGACTAAGACCCCTAACCACTGGAATAAGAACTCTTTACTCATGGACTAGGGCTCTAGATTTAGACCTCTGGAATAAGACCCATTTCATGGACTAAAATCACTTTACTTAGGAACTACAAAACCCTATACCTATAGATTATGAGCCAGTACCTCTAAAGGATTTACCTTACCACTGGATTAATTGCCCTTTAAAATTGGACTAAAACCCTTTATCTCCTTTACCTCTGGAT